>NW_006783414.1:4589516-4600792 GCF_000442215.2 Lipotes vexillifer | reverse complement strand
AGTGTAGTGTAGCATTTAGAAAAAAAACTGAAGATGAAATCACAATAATTGCTTCTATTTATCGAGAGTCTCCTCTGGATTAGTGCTTTTCATAATTATTCATTTTATCCTTGCAACAACCCTTTAAAGATAATTTTATCAATTTAAACTCATACTTTCAAGTGACAGAAAACCCAGCTCAGACTGGCTCAAACAAGAAAGAAAATTTATTAACTTGCCTGCAAATTCAGGGCAGAATCCAAGAGCCGTAGACATGGCTCAACCAAGGTCTCAAATGATATCCCTGGGATCTTTTTCTCCATCTTCATCTTCTAGATAGACTCTGTTCTCACAGTCCTTGTGGTGAATGTTAGCTCTTAGCTCAAACTCACAAATATAGCACTCAATCCAGCAGACAAGAGAATCTATTTGTTCCATCAGCTCAGAAAATACCTACCAGAATTCAATTTTCCTGGTTTCGATTGGCCAGACTTAGATCATGTGACCAGCTCTAAGCCAATCATCAAAGCCTGAGGGATGCCTGCTCTAGATTGTACTGATTGGCTTAGCCTTAACCTATGTCACCTGTTTGTACCCTGGAGGGGAAAGACAGAGACAAATTCATTCAAAGCCCAAGAACCAAGAGTCAAAACATCAAAACAAAATTGTGATATTGTGATATTGTGATATTGTTGTCATAACAGTGGAATGGAGGGAAAGAATGGATACAAGGTAGCAATATCAATAAATATCCATTACAGATTGACACTGTCTTCGTTTTACCCAGGAGGAAACAGCGGCTCAGAGAAGCTAAGTGACTTACATGATATCATACATCTAATGAATGACAGGGCCAGAATTTGAAACAAAGCCCCTGTGTCTTAAAGTTAATGTTCACTGTTGTCTTCTGAGACACAGTGAAGTGATAGCCTATATGGGAAGCAGCACATCTTACTGAGCCTGAGAAAGTCAGATCCCAGGTGTCCACTTTCTTTGGGATAGAGAGATCTAGAAAGCAGTGCCATCTGTAGTGCTGTTCATCTACACTGTATGCCAACCATGAAGCTAGTTCAGAAGGAGAATCAAAGAATTTGCATTCAGTGGAGTGGGAGGAAATTGGCATCAAATGCTCTGTCCAAATTCCTGTAACCTCCACCTTCCAGGGATGACTGGGAAGGTGGTGTTTACACTATACTGCTATAGAAAAAAGTTATTTTCAGGAATGCGTTTCATCAGAAATACATTTTTCACATCCCTTAGCATATTGAGAATGTTCAAAAAAGCCTCATAATCACTATCATCAAAGTATATTGTAATTACCCATCCTTAAACAGACCGAGGGACCTTGGTGATGAACTCATTCAAATCTCTTAATGCACATGGATTTGTACTACAACTGTCCTTACACCTGGGAGCTAATATATGTGATAGTTCTTTGTAAAATATAGAGTCTTCTGCACATGAATGTGATTATCATTCCTGTCTCTAAGATTACAACTTTAGAGCCCCCAAAATGATGCTATAAACAAATATGTTTAAGATAAAGTAAGCAAAAACAAATTAAATGAATTCAAGTCATTTAATAATACTAGTGTTGGGAATGGAATAATGTCCAATAATTATACCAATGCAAATAAGAACTTTACAGAACAGAATAGTATGAATTTATGTAGATTTAGGACTGAACATTCAAAGGTATGCTATAACCAAATATCTGAAGCACATTTCTGATGAAAAGGTTAGATGAACAGAAAAAGTGGTCAGTGGGGTATTTAGTGAAGAGAGGATGGTTATTGAAAGCAGTAGCTATATTGTTACTAATTTGACTAATACCAAGATCATATAGCTGTTGCTGACTCTCCCAGTGGCAAATCCATTCTGACTAACTTCCTGTCAGCCAAGCCAGCCAAGGTCTCTCTTCTATGGTGACTTCACTGTGCCATAGCGGATTTGCAGGCAAACTCTGTCTCCAGCTAAAACAGAGAAGGTTGACTGTTCTCTCTTGTAGGGCCTTAATGTCAGTCCAGTGAAATCTAAAGAAATAATCTGATGTGATTAGAACACATAATTAGAAACTGATATAGCAGGGACTTTTATATGTAATTATTCATAGGTTTACTCAGTAAACATTATTTGAGCAGCTAGGAAGCACTGACACCGTGCTGCGCTGTGGTGAGTTCTGGAAAGCCCTGAGGTGTGGACATTGCTGCTCTAGCATGCATGAGATTACGTTAAAGAAAGACGTGCTTTTTAAACCAATATCTGATAAGTGCTTTGATAGACATAGGAACAGAGAAAGATGGGAACATGGAGAAGGGAACAGTTTGGCTGCACAGGAAATAAACAGGTTTGGCCGGCCTTGACTTTCTTTCAGGATGAGTCATAGTTTGCCACCTAAATAGACTACTTGGACTAAACCTCTCATTTCTTCTAATTTTCAGTACACCCCACTGCTTCCAGCCCAGTTTTGCTGAGCTCTCTAAATTCCTGACACACTACTATCTACCGATTCTTCTTACTTCCTCGGATACAATGAGGTGATGTGATGAATTGAGCCTGATAGCCTTGGGCTTGACTTTTTGTTCATGTCACTACCGATATACCCTTGAGCCAAAAGAGTAAACCTCTCTTTAGTAGTTCTCGGACTTCCCCGGTGGCACAGTGGTTAAGAATCCGCTTGCCAGTGCAGGGCACACGGGTTCAAGCCCTGGTCCGGGATGAGAAAGCCCGCGCACAGAAACGAAGACCCAAAGCAGCCATAAATAAATAAATAAATAAATAAAATAAAAATCGCTTAAAAAAAAACTCTCTTTAGTAGTTCTGCATCAAATGAGCCTTCCAGGAATGGATGTTGAGACAGAGTTACAAGTGTAAGAGGCTTATGGAGTGGGTGGTGGGAAGAAGCCTGTGAATGGTAAAAAGGGGAGGAAGTGGGACAGGGCAGGGAGAGCCTCAGACTGCAATGCAGATCTGATAAAGTCTCAGCCAACCCCTCAGAGAGCACCAGAGCAAAGACTACCTGTTAGAGCAAGGACATCCCTCCACAAGCCACCATTGGGCAAAAATGGTTAGGTCCTAATGCCCGAGGAGTACAGACATGCTCAAATGCCCTGGCCAATCCAAGTGTTCTATAGCTAGAGTATGTCATCTGACGTCACTCCCCACAAATAAACAGCAAGTTCTTGGCTGAAGAGCTATCTCAGCCCTGCACCTCAGTGGTGGCCACCGATTCTCAATGACGCTATAGCGCCACCTTCTCTCTAGTGGTCACCGAGTTAGCATATGGATGGTTATGCTTCACAATGACTGGAAATTTGACTCTAAATCTATCAATAACCCGTAAGACAGGTTAAGCAACCTCAACTACTCCACAGTTTAAACAGCTGAAATTAGTTAAGGTGTCAAAAAAAAAAAAAAAAGAACTATGACCACCAAATGTCATTTGTTCGTATGCACAGACACAAAATGATCCTAGTTTTCACAACAAGCTATTATTTTGAGACCTGTGTAGGCAATCATGAGAATGTTTATTGTGTGAATAAATTACAGCTTATATCACATAGTGGAGAGAGACAGGGCAACAACGGGCAATAGTGGAGAAGGAACGTATTTACAGTCAAAGCTAGGTTTGAATCTCAAACCTGCCATGAAAGGCTATATGTCTTCAGGAAAAATTACATAGTTTATTTGAACCCCCGTTTTCCTCACCTGTAAAATAGAGTTAATAATACGCATCTCACGGCCTGTGCATATAGTGGAAGAATCTCTATGATGGATTAAACAAGCATGTGTTGATTCCTAAGGACCCCTGGTTGTTCCTGACTGTTCTGCAGCCATTTTCTACCTAACGATGCTTGGAAGGAAGACATCACTGTCAACCTCTGAGTTCCGAAATAAAGTGATGTTTGCTTAAGTCTACAGGGAGGTAATAACCTTGAAACCCAGACTGATTCAAGAAAAAGAAAAAGGTGTCTCAGAACTCCCACAGTTTTTTTTTTTTTGCTTGCTTTTTTCTCTCTCTTATTTATGTCTTTAATGTGTAAGGACCTGGAACTTGGAGGAGTCACTGTATGGAAATCACAGAGAGGGGAGAATAAAGGACAAGACGTGGGGGAAGCCACACTTTAAAAGGAGAAGAAATGTTCTCCTGATTACACAAAGTAACTTGGAAAAATTTAGAATGAATGAGACCAGATGCTCCCTGGCTCTCTAAGAAGGGAGCTAGGACAATCCACCCACGCCAGGACTGGGTGCAGTGACTGAACCTCAGGATTGTAAGTAGAGATCCAAAGACACAAGGCCCAGAGATAGTGTTGTCTCTCTATAGTTACTACCTCCAAGGTCCAGCATGATCCCTTGTGGATTTTTAGCTTTACCCACAACTTTATAAGTAGTAACTTTATTAGACTCTACATACATTATCCTAATTTCCACATACCATCTGTTTTCTGCTGGGAATACTGCTTTTACAGATGTTAATATCATAATGTCAGAAGATCACACCTACCTAGGAAGATGATAGAAACCAAAGGCTTTTCTTAGACCACGAGATAACAAAGAGGTTAGAATTGTTTTGGAAAATAGAAATGCATACTGAAATATCCTAGTTTCTTTGTCAGACCGAGTTCTGACAAATATGACAGAACTTTTTAACTAAAAAACATAAAAGTCATATTCATTTTCAAATTCAAAGTTAAAAAATAATAATTTCTTTAAAAATAGGTTTCTTTTCCTGTTTCCTTCCCAAATAATTCAATGCAAAATGATTCGGTGGGGCTGAGTAAGGCAGATATCTGTGGGTGGAAGAGGCAGATCAAGGTAGCCCAGCACCGGAGTTAGAGTCTAAGCAGAGTAAGGAGAGTATCTGCCTGGCAGGGCTGCCCAGCACAGAGGATGGGAGCCCAATCAGGTGTTGGAGGGCACCCCAGGGGAGGGGCAGCCTGCCAAGGATGTCAGATTCTGACTGGCCTCTGGAAGGCATTTGTGTGGGAGTGTTACTCTGCGGGGTTACTGGAGCCTGAACAGGGTAAGAGGAACCTACATGTAGGGGGATGGTGGTATGGGCAATCAGGTATAGGATGTCAGAGCCCAGGAAGGGTGAGGAAACATTGATGTTGAGGGCATCCCAGCACAGTGTCAGAGCCTGAGAAGGCAGGGGAGGGTTTCTACGTGGGGGAAGATGTTGGCCCAATGCAGGGCACCAGAGCCTGGGCAGGGGGAAGAAGGTATCCATACAGGGGAATGGCAGCAGCAGCCCAGCCTGGGAGATTGGAGCTCAAGTGAGTAGAGGAAGGCATCTATGCAGCAGAGAGAGGAATAGAAATGTAGGCAGAGAGGTGTGTCATAACCTGGGCAGGTGAGGAGGGTCCCCAGGAGGGATTGGGGCTTGGCTGTGACAGGGGTCCCCTGGAGGGTATGAGAGCCCAAGCAGGGTGAACAGATGATCTTTGCAAAAGTGAAGGGTGGCCCTTGTGGCAAGGGATGGTTTACATGCAGAGAGAATGATCAAATAAGTAAATGCATTAAGGGTAATGGATTCAGGATTCTCACTATTAAGAAAGAGAGCTCTAAATATAAGAAGAGAGGAAACCAGAATGAACCCTGGAGTATCAAATTGGAATTGGAGGTGCTGATATTATCTCATGGTTTTTAATATATAAATAGATGAACACAGCAATGAGGATGATGTAAATGTGTATGTGTGTATATCTAGAGTATGTGCATATATTCCCTATCTCTGTCCACAGAAAGGACCTAAGAGCTGAGTCATCCCAATAGCAATGATCACACATAGCAGTTGCATCTTGGTTTCTAAATAGTACTGTTTGCCAGTAAAAGGAATCAGAGTTACTTGGAGAAATGGCTGAATCTAGGGCTGAGACAGGGACCGTACAGAATGAGCCTGGAGCACCTTTTTTGGCCAGTATAAGAAGTATGCAAAGATGGATGGGAACATATCAAGAGGACACATGTACCAACCTAGAAGGGCTCCCATTTGTCAAATCACAGACAATTAGAGCATCAAGAAATAATAAGAGTAATGGACTATGACCTATTGAATAAAAGAAGAATCCAAGTGTCTACACTGATGTAAATATATCAATGAATAAATTGAAAGGTTGATGAATAATGGGATATTCACATAGTTTCATACATAATACCTCCCTTCAAAACACTCATTAACCACAAAGGAAAGAGGAATAATTTTACAATGGAGAGGACCGATAGAGTCCACTTAATCAAGTGGTCAATGTTAATATCCCTAGTAACAGGACAAGTGGAAATGATGTGTGACCTGACAGGAAACAAGAAGGGCACAGCACCGCTTCAATGGTATTCCTACCAAAGGTGCATATCATGAATCTACTGACAAAGAAACGGCAGACCAACCCATATCAAGGGACGTACTACAAAATAACTGGCTGGTAATATTTCAAAAATATCAAGGTCATTAAAGTGCAAGGAAGACTGAGAAACTGTTCCAAGCTGAACTAAACTAGAGACACGCTATCTACAAACAACTATTGTAGAACACTTGGAGAAACTTAATTGGGGCTTGAGGATTAGATAGCAGTAATGTATCAATGTTACCTTCTGATTTTGACAGCTATTTTGTGATTATAGAGATTATAGTGATTTCTTATGTACAGAAAATAAACATTGAATGATTTGAGGGTGATGGGACATCATGTTGGCAAATTACTCTCAAATGGTTTCGGGGGCGGGGGGAAGGGAAATTCTTTATGCTGCACTTCCAAGTTTTATTTAAACTTGATATTGTCTGGAAATCACTCTGAAAAAGTTATTGGAAGATTTCATCACAATCTAGCACTAAATCTACTACCCCTCAGTCGTTTTGAATATGCAAACTTTGTCCTTAATGAGTATTTTTGCCTTTTTTAGCTCCTTCAGCAAAAAGAACTCAGATCCATTCTTAGGAAGATAATCTGGGTCATATAATTTATAGGGTAACAGTTGGCAACACGACAACCCCAGTGAGATTTCTCTCTCTTTTTTTAGCTAACCGCTTCTACTTAGAAATAAAACTTTAAATATTCTGCTCTGACCTTTTTGCCTCAGAGGAGAGTTTAATTACCTGCCCAGTTTACATAAATTATGTTGCCCGTTTGTCTAAAATTGAATCCTGGGCAGAGATCAATATGGCCTCAGAAAAGCCAGAGCAAATGACTTCTCACAAATGCCATCAAAGGTCACCAGAACCTTCCCTGTTTGGATGGGGACACATTCTGTTCGGCAACCTGGAGCGTGTCACAGGCCTGCTGCCTGCTGCCTTGGGTACCAACAACAAGAGCATGATTGATCATCAGTTAGAGGACACTGGGTACAAACTCCCTCAGGAGTCAGCTCTGTGGAATTAATTGAATACCATGATGAGTCTGATTCATCATTCTCCAAAAAGAAAGGGGAAAATGGCACAGAACACACCCAGAGCTTGATGCATGAGGTTTCGTGGAGGTTAACTGCAATTTAGATTCAAGATCCTGACGGTCACAGACAGTGCATGTGCAATTTGGTTGCAGATGCACAAAATAATCCAGGCAAAAAGTACCTTTCAATCTCTTCATTCCTCTTCCTCTTAGGAAGGAGTTACTGGTGACGGCCAACTGTGTGTCTGGCTCTATTCAAATAATCACGTTATAAAATATTTCATGGTAGAGGTATAAATAAAGTGTAAAATGATTTTAGACAGCAATAGAATTTTCATCTGGGAGATTCAGAGAAAGCTTCATAGAGGGTATAATGTTTGATTGGTAACTAGAAGAAGGGATATAGTTGTAGCGAATATTTGGAAAATGAATGCAAGAGGAAATAGCAAAAGCAATGTGACAGGAACTGTGTAAATTTGAAGCCCAGGAATTACTTCAATACAACCAGAGCCACAGGGAAATAGTATTGGAAAGAGAGAACAGCTCATGGATGCTCAAGTCAGAGCCTAAGAAAAAATATGCATGTAGCGTAAAGCCAGAGGGAAAAGAATCAACAAAGAAGAAACAGAAACATGTAGAAAAGTTGGAGAGTTCCATTAGCTTAAAGACAAAAGAAGGAGAGGAAAAAGTGCTGAACAAGGTCAAAATGTACACAGTGGTCAAGATAGTAGAACTGAGAAACCACTGATAATGTGATAGCAAGAGCAATTCCAGCCTCGAAAAACGTGGAGCACATCAGATCTCAAGGGAAAGGAAGAAACTGGATTGAATGTCAATGTAGTAGGTGTGAATTGACCTTTCTCATAGTTTGGTGGTGAATGGAGATAGGATGGAAGTAAAGATAGAAGTGCAAAGAGAAAGAAGAAAAAGAGAGGTAAGGGGATTGATCTGCTAATGAAAAGCAAACCATCGTGGTAGGCAGAAGGGTTGGCTGCAACATAGAGAGATTGGTGCTCTAAGGAAAACAGCTGATAACTGTTATATCAAGTTCTCAAGGGGGTGATGAGAGGAGATAGAATTGAAAGTATAAGAGTATCTCTTCCAGCATAAGAAGGAAAGAAATGATAAGAAATTTTAAGATAGGTATGATGATGAGTGTTTGTGGAAAAGAGATGAAAAAATCCAAAATATGTGGCTTTACAATTTTATATACATTAACAGGTGAGATAAATGTGCAAGAAGAAAAGGAGGTGTAAGTAAGGAGAGGTGATCTGTGGGATACACAATCAATTGTGAATAGCAACTCTTGTGGGGGCGCAGATTTCAATCAGATGCAGAAAGCTCTTGTGTTAATAGAAGAACGAACCATATTAGGGCAGGATAAAGTAATTATTGTAAATTACTGTAACAAAAAGAACCCAGAGAATTCATTGGCTTACAGAACAAGATGTCTATTTCTTTCTTATGCCCAGGGTGGGGTATCCAGGTTATCTGTGGCTCTTCCCCACTCAGCCACTTAAAAACCTAGGTTTGCAATGGCTTTGTCATGTTCACCATGTGACTTCCAGGTTTGCTCTGTGTCACCATCTAAGTAGAAAAGATCTTAGAAGAATTTGCATGGGAGGTTTTATGTCCAGACCTGGAGGTGGAACACATCATTTCTGCTCATATTCCATTAGCTAGAAGCCAGTTCCATGGGCGACCTGATGTGGGTGAACAGCTAGTAGGCTCTGTGAAGAGATCTATGACTCTATGCTAAGAGATCAGGACCCATGTTAATATGCCAGATCTCCTAAAGCTTAGAAAGTTCTTCCCCAAAGACAGACAATACTAAATTATTCATGATATGAGCTTCAAAGTTTGTAGAACGTCAAGGGCCACAGGCTTGTGGAGCTCTCCTTGGTGCTGAACCCTGTATAGCTGCCTGGATCGCTCCAATATAAATAAGATTCCCACAGAAAAGGGTAAGGAGCAACATGGTACATAGACCTTGAGGAGATATATTAAAATTAATATTGTTGCTCATACAGAAATTTCCAATGAACACTTCAAGGTTTGTCCACTTGATGAGAATGATTGAATGAAGGAGTGAAAAGAGCCTTGGACCGAGAATTAAATAATCTGGGATATAGTCCAGATGTTGTCACGAATTCTCCAATGATCTAGCCAAGTCACTTCTTCCTTCTGCTTCTCAATTTTCCCTCTTTTAAATGCTGCTGACGGGCTCAGTGGGCCTTGTAAACTTTCCTAGTTCAAAAATAAATGTGTAGTAAATCCTTTTAGAGTTGACAATGTTTTCTTGCCTCTGTATCTCATGAAGGAAGAGCCCCAAGTAAGTGTTCAGCTGTAGGGCATTCTCAAACACTGATGTCTGGAATACAAATTAAAACTCCTTTGTGGAAGGTAGTTTGGTACAGGTTTCGAGAGCCTTAAGTAAGTTCATGCTCAAGGAAATACAAGAAACCTTGGTGTCTGCAGAGAATTACATATAATTACATATAATAGAGAAAATTAAAAGCAATCAACATGTCCAAGTTCAATAGGAATATTAAATACAAGGAATATATGCTGTCATTAAAAATAGGTGTTTTAAGGTTTAGTTAACATAATGAATATTGAGGAGTCATTAAAATGTTTGGTTAATTATTTAAGATAATAGAAGTGTGCCATAGGTTTCATCTCTAAAAATGTCAGCCCCTCCCAATACTCTCTTGCATTTCCCCTTAGCTCCTATTACCACCTGAAATCTATACATTCTGCTAATCATGTTTATTTTTGTCTCTCCAAACTGGGATGTATGCTTCATGAGGGCTGTAATATTTTTGTCTCTTTCGCCCCTTGTTTTAACCCCCATTTCCTAGAAAATTACTTGGAAGAGAGTTCGTATTCAATAGCTATTTGCTGAATGAACAATTTAGTGTCAATTGAAATTGCAGATAAACTTAGATACAGAGCATGATGATTCTAATTTTATAAAGTTAACATATATGTATATGTGAGTCAGAATATGTCTTGGCTATTTATCATAAGTTTATTTTGTCTTGAAACGCAAAAGTAAAATAGAGGTATAAAACACACTCATTTTGGGGCTTCCCTGGTGGTGCAGTGGTTGAGAGTCCGCCTGCCGATGCAGGGGACACGGGTTTGTGCCGCAGAGCGGCTGGGTCCGTGAGCCATGGCCGCTGAGCCTGCACGTCCGGAGCCTGTGCTCCGCAATGGGAGAGGCCACAGCAGTGAGAGGCCCGCATACCACAAAAAATAACAAAAACAAAACAGAAAACAAACAAACAGAAAACAAAACAAAACAGAAAACAAAAAAAAAACCCTCAACAGCTTACCTTCACACTCAGAATAAAATCCACACTCCTTATTAACTATCGCCTAAAGACTCTGGACAAATCCCCCAACTTCATCTCTTGCCCTTCCACTCTCACCTCACTTTATTGTACTTTTTCCCTGTCCTCAAAACACAAGATCTTAGGCTTCTCTCAAACCTTTGTACTGATTTCCCTCTGCCTGAAGTGCTTTTCCTTCAGATTATTTCCAGCTGGCTGCTTCTCATTCTCTAAGCCTCTAATCAATATCACTTCTCAGAGAGGTTTCCAGGACCACCCATCCATGCCAGTTCCATGTGAGTCACTGCCCTCCTACTGCCTCACTCATTGAAGTTAAACATTTATCTTTGTCTGAAATTGTGTACTTATTGTGTGTTTCTGTCTCTTCCTCTAAAAATTAAGTTTCCTGGGGGCAGGAAAATTATCTGCCTTCTCTATATTCCAAAACCTAGCATGGATATATAGACTTACTCAACAACTATTTGTTCAGTGAATGAATCAATGATTCTGACCTTTGCTCATAACTGCTCCAAGGTGTAGTATTTCTCCTACTCCATCCTTAGTCTTCCATTCC
>NW_006783414.1:4564218-4589506 GCF_000442215.2 Lipotes vexillifer | reverse complement strand
ATTCCTGCTAATTAACCTCATCTTGGCTCTTTGACCTTACTTTCATAAGAGTTTTTCAGTCTTATTGAGGTATAAGTGACAAAGAAAATTATAATATATTTAAAGTACACATCATGATGATTTAATATATATACACATGTGAAAGGATTTCTCCCATCTAGTTAATTATCATATCCATCACCTTACATATTTATCTTTTTACATTTTGGGTGAGAACATTTAAGTTCTACTCTGTTAGCAATTTCAATTACACAGCACAGTATTATCAGCAATAGTCACCATATTATATTCAATACATTGGATATTCAGACCTTATCCATCTTGTAACTGAAAGTTTGTACCCTTTTACCAAACTCTCCCTATTTCTCTGATCCCCCAGCCCCTGGCAACCATTCTTCTATTCTCTGTTTCTTTGAGTTTCACTTTTTCTTTTTTGTAATTCCACATATAAGTGATATCATGCAGTGTTTGTCTTTTCTCTGTCTAGCTTATTTCACTTATGCATAATGCCCTCAAGGTCCATCCATGTTGTTGCAAATGGCAAGATTTCCTTCTTTCTCTGAAGGCTGAATAGTATTCACATATGTATATGTAAAACATCTTTATTCATTCACTCATTCATGGGGACTTAGGTTGTTTCCATATCTTGGCTACTGTGAATAATGATGCAATGAACATGGTAGTGCAGATACCTCTTCAATATCTAGCTTTCAATACTTTTGGATATATACCCAGAAGTGGAATTGCTTGATCACATGATGATTCTATTTTTAAGTTTTTGAGGAAGCTTTGTACTGTTTTCCATCGTAGCTGCACCAATTTACATTCCCACCAAGAATGCACAAAGGTTCCTTGTTCTCTGAATCCTTGCCAACACTTGCTATCTTTTGTCTTTTTGATGACAGCCATTCTAACACCTGTGAGGTGATATCTCATTGCAGTTTTGACTTGCATTTCCATGATGATTAGTGATAATGAGCACCTTTTTGTGTATCTATTGGCCATTTGTATGTCTTCTTTGGAAAAATATCTATTCAGTTCCTTTGCCCATTTTTTAATCAGATGGATTGCCTGGGGGGGGCGGTGCTACTGAGTTGTATGAATTCTTTGTGTATGTTGAATATTAATCCCTTATCAAATATATGGTTTGCAAATAATTTCTCTGGTTTCTCTTCAAATCATATAAATCTTCCACCTTTTACTTTCATAAGATTTTGAAGCAAGGCTTGGACTTCAAATGATAAAAGTATGGGTAAAGTCATGAGCAGAGGACATTCAAGGATGAGGACATGTATGAGAAAAGGGATAGAGAAAGGTAAGGAATTTGATGATGTTCATTAAAAGCTATTGTAAAGTCTATAGTCATCACATTAACAGAACTCTTGTGTTAATAAGGGACAGTGTTTTAAGCCAAAAAGGAAATTTATTACCTCATCTTACAAGAAAATTCAAGCATTGGCTTCACGCATTGGTGCATCCAGGTGATCAAAGAATGTTATCAGAAATATTTTTCTTTAATCTTTCATACTGTTTCTTTTGTGTTGGCATCTTTTCAAGTAATCTTTTCTTCAGGCAAAAATGACCACCAATAATTTCATCTTAAATCCTAATAGCTTAGCAATATAAAAAAATTGATCTCAATTCTTTCCTAATAGCTACAGAAAAATTTCAAAAGGTTTCTGCTAGTCAGATGTACTAGTTAACCTATTGCTTCCTAACCAATCACCCTAAAACTCATCATTTAGGACAATGATAGTTCATTATTGCTCATGAGTCTGCAGGTGGGACTAGTGGTTCTGATAGTCTCAGTGGGGCTCATTGGTGCATCTGAAGTCAGCTGTGGGACAGTTGGTTGCTGATCTAGTCTGGGCTCTCAATTTGTTTGGGCAACGGCAGACTGGCTGTTCTACAGTAAACTAGAACAGCCAGGCTCTTCTCCTGTGTCTCTCACCCTCCAAAAACTTAGCCCAGACTTTTCTCGTGGCAGTTGCATGGTTCTAAGAGAGAGGGTGGAAATACATAAGTCAAATTGAAGTCAACACTTAGAATTAGTACATTACTTCTGCTGAAATGTATTTGTCCTGTTAAGTCACAAAGCCAGTCCATATTGAAAGGACTGGGAGGAACTAAATGGGAAGAGGTTTAAAGTCACATTGCAAGGGCATAGATACAGGGAAGGTGAAAAATTGCGATCATTTTTACAATCAATCTCATACTGGACTTAGGTCAGAGTCCTATCCTTAAATTAGTTCCTATGAACCAGGTGTGAACAGAAAGCTTAGCAGTAATGGTTTCTAAGGGAAAAGTGAAGGGCTGTTCCCATAAGAAGTGATGATTAGAAAGCAAACTCAGCCGTTTTCCACTACATAGGATATACAAGCAGGAAGTCAGTTTGTCATAGTGTTTTAGAGCATAAGGTTTTGATTCAGACTGTTGATATTGGAATCATAACCCTGCCACTTCCTCTGTGTGTTTAAAACATTACCTAACCTCCCATATCCCAGTTTTCTCATCTGTAGGATAGAAATAACCACAGTTCTTCTCTCCTGAAGGTCTTTTGAGGATTAAATCAGACAGTACAAGTTAAGTGCTTTCAAGGGAACCTGGTACTTAGTAAATGTTCACTAAATCTTAGCTGTTTTGTATTATTATTTGGCAAAAATCAAGTTGTAAAAGATTATGACAAAAAGAGACACCTATCAGGAACATCATTTAAAGGAGAAAGCTTGACTTTCTTTACAATGATGGCGTGAGATTCCTCCCTTTCATTTCCACTATACTTGCCTTACTGAATTCAGTTTCTAGTATCATATTAGAGCCCCAGGGGAAAAATACCCTTCCATAAAGAAATTTAGGTAAATTTCAGGCTTAAGGAAACAAAAGCTATAAATATGAGTTTGTGGCAAAGACACAAAACTGTGTCAGCATGGTTCCAGGGTAGTATGGAGTTCATCATCAATTATTAAACAAGGTCAATATTTGTGGCACAGAGAAGCCTTTTAGCATATATTATTTATGCAGATGGTTGTAATAGGTTCTCCATCCTTGAACAGGGAGATTTGAGAGTGGAATACTATTAACAAGAAAACTACTTGGCACAGGAAATAGGATACCTTCTTTTACAGGAAATTGTTTCTCTCACTCTCTCTTCACTATCTTATTTCTACAAAAGGAAAGAATCTCTAATAAATCTATAATTACTATGCTTCTCTATGCCTTATATTATGGAGAAGGTGTATAGGGAAGGAAGAAGAAGTTTCTAGGAAAAAAATAATATTGGTTCTGGCCCTCAGGAAGCCTACAATCTGGCTGAGTAAATATAATTTCAAGTACGAAGCAGGAACATGGTCTATATTAACAAATGCTGTAACGTGGAATAGAGACAGATATTTAGTGGTTCAGACAAGAAGTGATCAGCATGAGCTAGAAAATCATGATGGGCATAACAGGGGATGGCATTTCCCCCAAAGTGTGATTGGGAGGCAATGAATCCCACCCATTCAATAAACAGAGACCAGCACAGGACAATGCGAGATCACGTCCCTATGGTCCATGGGAAGACCATACATTGTGATAGTCCGTTGACAACCAGAGAGGTTAGAAAACATACAGGGCTCTTAATGGTTACCTGTTAAACGACCTGATGGGGAATTAGTTCTGAATGTCAAAAGATTAGTATCCTTAAAAATGAGCAAAAAGAAGAGGCAACGGACAGAAGTCAGAACACACAGAGATTGGAACCAGCTATACTGGACTCTTCCTGTCAACCCCTGCCCCTGCCCCACTTTGTTTGACTTCCTCGATCCTCAGTATCCCCATCTGTAAAATGGAAATTGCAATAGTAGCTACTGCAAATGGTTACCATGAAATCTAAGTAAAGTGGTTAACACAGTGCCTGCCACAAAATGATGATTCAATAAATGTTAGCGCTATTAACTTCTCTTATTATAGGTATAACTTGGGAAGTCATAGAGTCAGAACGTTAGAGCTGGAAAAAATATGACACGCCATCAAACCTAACTCAGTATAATCTAGAGGTATGAAGTTCTCTTCTAACCGTCTTGCTTCTGAAGACAAGGTGGAAATTCAACCAAGTTGACTGCGAGTTTTTTATTTGCATTTATCTATTGAGATATACCTATTGATTTCCTCCACAGAGGGCTTTTATGAGACCAACTTAATACTGCATGTTTCCCCATTTTCATCCAGGATTGTAACCAAGGTCAATCTGTATAGAGATGGGCTTTCAGCAGAGACAGTGATTTCATCATGCTCAATGAGTTTCATCGAAAAACTCTTCCAGATAATGATGAGAGTAAAATATGCCCAGGTCCCCCTTTTGTTCCTTTATTAATGAATTTGAGTACACAGAAACTCAATAAAAGTGACAGAGAAGGCTCATGAGCATCATTGAAATCATCCTTACCAGGGGCAACCTGCATATCACAAAGCCAATTTTCCATTAATAAAAGACCATACCCGGAGCAGGATACTGCTCTCTACTGCATTTGTACTATGTTTAGTAGTAGTGGTTCATCTGAGTGGTGGCAGAGTCCCAAGCATGCAGTTTGAGCTCTGTTGCTACAAGATTTCATTGGCTTCACTCTGGTCTTATTCTCCTACCTGTTTTCTCTTCCTATCACCAATCCGTTCTCCACAGGGCTGACCAAAATATCTTTCTCAAGCACAGACCTGCAAATTGCCTACTTTTTTAAAGATGCTCACTGGCTCCCCACTTCACCTCTTAGCTTTTATTGCCGCTGCTACTGTTGTTATTATTGCCATTAGAATCACCATCATCATGATTATCATTTCCAGATAAAATCCAAACTCCTTTAAATACAATTCAAGATCTTCAAAATCAGCCACTGTTTCCAGCTTTATAATAATTAAGATAACTACCGTTTATTGAAAGTTAATACGTCACAGGTCCTGTGCCCAATGGTTTACTTTCATTATCTCATTTCATTCTTACAACAGTCCTGAAAGGTAGTCTTATCATACCCATTTATCAGATGAGGACACTGAGGCTAGGAAAAGTAATGTATCTTGCTTAAGGTCACACAGTCAATAAGCAACAGTCAGAATTCAAACCCTGATTTGTTTCACTCCCAAACCCAGGCTGTTAACCACCATTCTCTCAGCCTCATCTCTGATCACCTCTCCCACACTCCCATCTCATGCACACCTGACTGCTGGCCCCTCTAAGGAAAACTGATCCCGCAAATCTTTCAGGCCTTTGCACATACTTTTGCTTCTCCATGGAATGCTGGAACATCCTCCAGCCCATCACAGCAAGGGAGCCACCTCAAATGTCACTCTAGCAGATGCTGTGAGCCTCTGGCCCAGTGTCCATGTACAGCACTGGGTACACTCATCTGTCAGGGGCTGCAGGCACTGGATGCTAAAGCTAACCACTCATGGCTCCCTTCCCCAGAAAGATTGCCCTTGTCTTTCCTAGAGATGTCCAGGATGTGACCACACGGACATACACCCACCCAGGGAAAATGACTGACTGATGAAGGGAAATAAAAGCTCAGGTCCCTTGCGTTAGGTAGGACAACCTCTGTGGTGCAATTTGAAAGCACATCTTTGCATAGGTCCTTGCCCTGTCTTATCCTACTTCCCTTACTACTTGGCTCCTCTAAGAGTACACCCTAAATTAATCCCCATCTCAGGCTGTGCTTCTAGTGAACGGACTTAAGCCAGGCTCTTCCTCTGCGATGCCATTCCTTACCTCCCCAGAAAGACTTTATATTTTCAGCATCAATGCTCATAGGACATATTTCCATTATGGCATTTAGCATAGCATTTAACATTGTTCTGATAATATTGTACTGAAAGTCTTTCTCCTTCGATAGATCATTGGTTCTTCTAGGTGAAGGACTGTGCCTTTTGAAGCTCTGTACCCTCACACAGTGATAGACATTCAGGAGGCAGGCACTCCATTTCCTCCAGCTCACAGGAAACCCTCCGCCCTGCCTGTCTGACTGGAAGGGCCCTGATCCAAAGAGACTTGGCTATTACTCTGTCCCATCTCCCAGCCCTCCTGCCCCACGACCCAGGCTCACATTATCAAGTTATGTTTAATTAATCTATTTTAGGGTCAGCTTCGCTTCTGCTTTCTCATCCACAGACCCTCACTTGTCTGTCTCCTTGCCCCACCTCTGTTTAATCTTCCTCTCTCCTTTACTTCTCAGACTTCACAGAAGTCCAGAATTTAGGAGTACAAATCATCTCATCAGAGCCAGTCCCTTGGCTGGATGCAAATGTAAGACCAATTTGATTTATGAATGTCATGCTCTTCAGAGGGAGGGAGAAATGTCCCATTAAATGATATCCATCTCCCCAATCCCATTAATAAGCTAATTAAAAAAGTTAAAGAGGGCTTCCCTGGTGGCACAGTGGTTGAGAGTCCGCCTGCCGATGCAGGGGACGTGGGTTCGTGCTCCGGTCCGGGAAGATCCCACATGCCACGGAGCGGCTGGGCCCGTGAGCCATGGCCTCTGAGCCTGCGCGTCCGGAGCCTGTGCTCCGCAACGGGAGAGGCCACAACAGTGAGAGGCCCGCATACAGAAAAAAAAAAAAAGTTAAAGAGAAGTTCATGGAGAATAGATTGGCTTCTGTAATAGTATGTTGGCTAAATAAAATATTAATAAAAACACAACATGTGTCTGTGTCAGATTCCTCAGTGAGGAGGACTGAGATCGTAATTGACAATGTGAGTTTCTACTACTCTGTCTGAGGTGAGACTGCAGCGTCCTTTCTATCTGAGTTGTTTTTGTCATGATCAAATAGGCTTTAAAACACTAGTCGGATAGCTAAAAAAGAATCATTCTGTGAGAATTAGATGTTTTAAACACAATGACTCAACTAATGGTCACAACAACTCTCTGTGCTAGCCAAGACACTGAAGCTCAGAGAGGGTGATTTAATTTCCCAGAGTCACACAGGTGGCAATTATCAGAGTTGGATTTGAACCCTAGTTGGTTTGGCGCCAAAGTCTACTCTCTTTTCACTGCACCATATTTTATAAGGGCATGCCACAAATAGGGGCAAGATTTGAACAGAGAAGTGATGACTGAAAGGTGAAAGAGAAGGCCAGAAAAGGTCCCTTTGCTTTAAATAAACTTATGAGTTGGGGAAAAAACTGAGGAGGTGGACTGCATTTCCAGCAATAAGAGGAAGTCTTCTTTCAGCTGTCCAGTGTTCTATTTATAGCATTTGGTAATATAAGAGATGAGAGGCTAGGTGAGTAGTCAGCATTAGTTAGTATTTGAGACAACTGACCAAGAATGTTGTGTAGCCAAAGCAAAGGAAGGATAGAGCAGAGGATGTGGTGCCTTTCTGAATGGGTGAACTTAGTCCAATGATCATGAAGGAGGAAATAAAATTCATCACTATGATCATAGCCATCAATTGGGAAAAGGAGAGTTCCCAGAAAAAGTAAGGGCCACCACTTGTGAAAGCAAGGGATTACAATACAGCGTCCTCCATATAAGGGAAAAGGCATGAATACAATTATTTGTTCTTGGTTTATGGAGAAGGAAAAAAATTAAGTGATAGCCAGACTAACAGGTTTAAGTAGGATGTAGACGACAGAAGTCTTAGGTTTGCAAGACAACCACCTCTCCCATAGCCCCTTAGCCACATTGGCTTCCTTCTTGCCACAGGACATTTATACACGCTGCTCTCTCTGTCTCGGGCATTCTTTGTCTGCCTCTTCACTGGGATATCTCTCACTTACCTTTTAGAGCTCAGCTCAAATTTTCCACCCTCAGGGACACCTTCCCCACTTGGCTCACCCTCCTTCACCGTGTGTTGAATCAAGTTTAGGTCTCTCTAGGTTTTCACGGCTCTCTTTATTTTAATTTATAGTAATGGCTGCTCATTGGATTAATTAATCAATTAATTAAACTGTGGCTATCTAGCTTACGGCTGTCTTTTGGACAAAGCTGAAGTCCTCATGTGAGAAAGAGAGCAGCATCCTTATTCAGCACTATATCGTCAAAGTAATGCATGGTGTTTAAAATAGGCAGCAATACAAATGAACTTATTTACAAAACAGAAAGAGACTCAGACATAGAAAACAAATTTATGGTTACCAAAGGGGAAAGGGGAGGAGGGATAAATTAGGAGTTTGGAATGAACAGAGTCACACTACTATATATAAAATAGATAAACAACAAGGACCTCCTGTTTAGCACAAGGAACTATATCCAATATCTTGTAATAATGTATAATGGAAAATAATCTGAAAAAGAATATATATATACATGAAATACTTTGCTGTATATCTAAAACTAACACAACGTTGTAAATCAACTATACTTCAATAAAAATTTTTCTAAATTACATTCAATCTTAAACAAACAAAAAAGTTAAAATAGAGTAAAATGGGGAGCAATAAGTATTTCTGGAAGACAGGAAAGGAGGGAAGGAAAGAGAGACAAAGGTTTATTGACTTAAATTATGTTATAATCATTTGTTTACATCTTTCCAAATGGCCTTTAAGCCTTCTGATTCAGGGAGTTTCTTATTTGTATTTATAGCCCTAGAAACCACAGTAGCTGGCATATAGCTAATAAATAAATAGCTATTAAAAAGATAAGCGTTAAACCCGGTTTCTTACATTTCCACCCCTTTCCGCATTCTTGGGAAGAGGACTGTTTTGAGTCTAGAGCAGGTCCTCAAGTGGAGGTCAAATGACTCTAACTCAGGCACGGAACTGATCTGTCTTATCAGGCAGATCCATGTGTAAGAACCAAAGTGCAAAGGGGACTGAGCTGACTTGTGTTGGTTTCTTTAATTTGGTGTTTCACGTACTCTTTTTTTATTTTTGAATTTTATTTTATTTATTTTTTATACAGCAGGTTCTTATTAGTTATCCATTTTATACATATCAGTGTATACATGTCAATCCCAATCTCCCAATTCATCACAGCACCACCACCCCGCTTTCCCCCCTTGGTGTCCATACGTTTGTTCTCTACATCTGTGTCTCTAGTTCTGCCCTGCAAACCAGTTTGGTGTTTCATATGTTCTTGTGATGAAGAACCAGTTGTTTTATTTGTTTGCTTGTTTATTTGTTTTGTTTTTAAATTTTCAAACCATCCCAGATGATACATGGTCCCATTTCGTGTGACTAGTTTAGGTATTATGGTGACATCAAATTGCTATGAAAGTCTCTAAATGCTTACTTTCAATTTCTGTACTTTTCTCATCAGCATCGGTCCACAGACTATAGAGCCCTGTTCTAATATACTTCTTTCTACAATTCAAGCTGGCTATAACGGTTAATAGGTTTCAGGTTTACGTGACCTATCTGGAAAAAATAACACATATTTTCCCAAGACACAAGCTGTAAAACTACCAGCAGATGAATTGTGTTTTCAGTCAAACTTCCTAAGCTCAAAGGTGAGACCGAGCAGGAAAAAGTTACGGAGATGAGCACACAAGTAAATCTCCGATTGTGCTCCTACAAAATATATCTTTGTATTAAAGGAGTGATATAAATTATTTGTCTGTTCATTACTAGAATATATAGATGATACATCACAATTTAGAGCAAGATTTATAGAAATATGAACACTTAGGTACAGGCTGATAGTTTTTCCATATACTAAACTTCAATTATCATCAATCATAGCTTAATCTGGCTTTGATTCTTGCATTATCTCATTCATTCTTCATAGGATCCAGTCTTTGGGTGCTAAACAACTTCCACTTCCCTATGCAGAGGGCAGACCAATCTATCCATGCCAGCCTAGTCTAGTCCCTTGCGCAATGTTTTATATCATAGAAGTTCCTCTCTTCCATGAGATTCACTGTTTCTCAAGTTGACCTTGCACAACACATCCAAGACAAGAAATCTTTCTAGCAATGCAGATGACCCCCCTTTGTGTGTGTGTGTGTGTGTGTGTGTGTGTGTGTGTGTGTGTGTGTAACCAAACCATTTATTACTGATCAGGCTAGAATATGCTTCAGTAACAAAGAATGCCCAAATCTCAGTGGCTTAACAAAAGAAAGGTTCAACTCTCACTCACGCTATGTGTCCACAAATAATCGGCAGGATCTCTGATTGAGGTTCCATTTGGACAGATGCTTTCATGATTACTTGGAAAAGGTTACATGTTAAATCATATCCTCGTTCTTTTTTTAAATTAATTTTTATTGGAGTACAGTTGCTTCACAATGTTGTGCTAGTTTCAGGTTGAGCCACTTTTCTTCTGTGAAGTAAAACATCTTTCTTTCCTGCTTGCAATGTTTTACTTTGTTTCTGCCCCATGGAAAGAATGTAATTTCATGTAAAAACATTGGGTTATAGAATGTTCTTTGAGGTTTAGCAGGAAAAAGAGAAAACAGAAACAAAACTCGAGGATAGTTGTGCTCCAATTGAGAAAAAAATTGCCTTGGCCATGAGTTTTTATGTCACCATAATCTTCTAATCATCCCTCCTTTATTGAAGAATGTCTCATTATCCACTCCATTCATGGGAACATGATCCCAGCAGTTTTTATAACCTATTTTGATCCCTTAGAATCAATTGATTTTCTCAGATAGGGAGTGATTCTTTTCTATTTCTCTCAGATGTTTACAAAATGCATTTCAGCCAAGTGAAGGGTACACAGCGCTTATGCACGGGGTTTGTTTCTCTCACGCTGGTTGCTCACTGGGTTTTATACGCGTTCAAGGCAGGAGCCTGTTGTAGACAGAAACAAGAATCCCAAGCAAGACAAAATAATAAGGGCCAGAGAGTAAAGATGGGAAACTGGGCCAATGGTCAAGCCCATGTTGACCAACCAGATTTAGCTGAGATATTAGAGGAATAAGAAGGAAACTTACTTTATGAACTTCTTTCTGAAGAAATTCTTTATCTCACTCTCATCCACCACAGTCAGTGACTCCAGTTCAATCAACCCTTTCTTTCAAATACCTGTGGAGATGGGAGCCGGGGGGTGGGGTGGGGGGCTGGCTTCTGAGGCTTCTGAAGTGCTTTGAATTGTTTGCAAAACATTCTGAAACATCAAAATGCAAACTGAGCACCAGCATGTTCCTCTCTTTTAAGAATGATTCAAGACTTTGTAAAATTGCTGAGACTCTGAAGTGTCATATAATCTATTAGGTTCCCATTTAAAGTTCGTGTCTCATGATCAAAACATTCCCCCCGAGACCGTGTGTGTGATCTGTCAGAGGGGAGTGACAAGCACATTGAAGGGGAGATGGGATTGGATGTGTAAACCAAGTGCAAGGTATTGGGCGAGTTTGCTGTAAAGTATTATCTCATCAGATTGTTATCATGATCCTGTGAGCCATTATCCTAACCTCCATTTGATGGTGAGACTTAGAGGAAGTAACTTGTCCAGGTCACAAAGTAAAGCTGGCGTACTCTCTGAGCTCCTGGCTGGGCACCTGGCCTTCACTCCCTAGGGATTCCATCTGGTCCAAGGATTTGCATTCCATTTATACAAAGTTCACTCTCAGGATCTCAGTGATCTTTCTAAGCACGAATCATGTTATATCATCTTCATACTTAAAACATCCCAAAGGCTTCCTTGTGCCTCCACAAAACCTTACTATCACTCATGAAACTCAGGTGACCTGGCCACTAGCTGCTTTTCCAAATGCATCTTCCTCCATTCTGCCCCTTGTTCACTACAGTCCAGCAACCATGACCACTCCCCATCACTCAAACACACCCTCTCCTAAAGCTAGATATTTTTTCCTCCATAAAATTGATCAGTACCAGAAAGTATCTTTTTTTTTTTGTACTTATTCTGTAAACACTTTGCTCAAATATAAGTCCCTTCAAGGCAGAATCTTTGTCTCTACTCATACTCAAGAATAGTGATCAGCACAGAGTAGAAAATCACTCTCCACTGGCAGATTTTTCAGATGAGATTGTTTGTATATGCTTTTCCCTCTGCTCAAACACTCTTCACCTTTGCACGGCTGACTCCCATTCATCCCTCTGCTTTCATCTTAAATGTCACTACCTTGGGAGACCTTCACTGACTCCTCCAAGATTGCTCCTGTTTTATGTTCCATAATACCCCTTCCCTCACAGCTCCTACCAAAATCTGCAGCTATGGATGAGTGATGGTTCTACGATTTGCATGTGGCTCCTCCGCCAGATAGCACTACAAGGAAGGAACTATGTCTGTTTTATCCCATGGAGAACCTGCTGGGCCTAACAAAGGGCCTGGCATATAGTAGATGTTCAATAAACGTGGAAATAAAGAATGAATAAATGAGTGAGAACAGAAAAGGCAGATTCATGGAACAGTGTGGAGACTGCCTACGAACAACCTTAAAGTAAGTCTTCAATTGCAGCTACAATCATCTAAGTGGGACTGCATGTCAAGAAGGATAGTTTTCAGAAGGACAAAAGATTTTCCACAAAGTAGCAGAGCTGAAGGATGAGGAAGGGCAAATGGACAAAGAAGGTGTGGCATGAGTAGGATGACAGTTTCCTGTGCTATGCTTTTCGAGTCTCCACGTGTGGAAAAGAGACAAAAACAGAAGACCAGAAGCAAAAGATAAAAAGGACCGAGAAAGAAGAGATGGAAAGAGGTGTCAGATTGGAGAGGCAGGAAGGGCAGGTCAAACGTTGAGGAAAAGAGATAGAGAACAGACAGAAGCTAAGTGGCTCATTAGATAGAGCAGGGTGGAGTATTAAAGGGCTTCATGGGCCCAAACACAATCAACTGACAGTAACTAAATTGTCACACTGCTTTTTCTATTGGGATTTTGCAACCACATGAGAAACCTCTAAGCTTCTCTTCAAGTGTGATAACTGCTACTGTGGTCTGGCAGAGATGGCTGCTGGCTTCTTACGGTACGTATTCCTCCTTCCTCCTTGATAACAGTAATACTCGCAGCCAAAAAATTACATTTCTTAGGCTCCCTTGCAGAGGAATGGCCAATCATGTGTAAGGCAAAGCACTGGAATGGAAATTCCATTGGAGTTACTTAACCATGAGCTGAATCAAGTAGGAGGTAAGGCCCACTTCCTTATCCCACCCCATTCTTTCTGAGCGACTTGATGGTTGGAGCTCCAGCTGACTGCATAGGCCGTGAGGCAGCCTTGAGATGCAAATAGGTACTAAGGAAGGTTAGGTAGGATAGAAGGAGTCTGGACCTCTGATATCCTTGTAGTCACTCTATCTACCTTGGACTTGATTTATGTGCATTAAAATGGAAGCCTTATGTGTTGGGTCACCATTTGGAGGGGGTTCATATATGCAGGCATACCTGATTCCACCTGATGCATGAAGAAAATAAAATTTGGTTCACATCACATTCTCAATGCAAAATCACATTCAGAGCAATTGAAAAGAACAGGCAGTGATATCAAACAGATTTACTTGTTGTTTGACCTTTGGCAAGGGTCTTAACATCCCCGAGACTCTGTTTCTTCCTCTGTCAATTATAGTTAATAATTCCTTTGCAGGGCTTTTGTAAGGATTAGATCAAAGCATAGAATGTGCCTTGCACAAATGAGTAGCTCAATAGTTATTATAATTAAACAAAATTTCATTCCGTGGAAATAAGTCAATGTACATTTATTTATTCAATCAATATTCTGAACAGTTATTTTGATGCCGAGCAGACAGAATTACAGTCAGGATTATTAAGGCAAATAAGGCTGATTGGCTGAGATCAGATATTTTGAGAGATGCCACTGGCAGTTGGTAAACCGAGAAGAAAGAAGCAAATAGCCAAAACATAATTTTTGTATTTTAATACAATTTCATGTTTGCTAAGTTAGCCATAAAACTGAAGGTGTGGTCCCCAATCCCACTTCTCGACATCTTTATCTGCGGTTGCTTCTAAGTTCTCAATCCCATTAATTACAGCTTCTTCTGATATTCGCTTTAACCTGAGTTTCAAAACCTTGGTGTACCTGATGTTTTGTTTGATAATTCTGTGTTGTGGGAGCTGCCCTGTGAGTGCATTACAGGATGTTTAGCAGCATCCCTAGAGGACCTCTTCCCCCTAGATGCCAGTGACACCTCCTCCAAAAATCCTGACAATAACATATGTCTTCAGACATTGCCAAATATCCCCTGGGCGGGGGGGAAACTATACCTCCGCTGAGAATCAACACAAGGTGATTTAAACTCCCCCAGCACAGGGAAGTTTTGCACTGGGGTTGGATGCTTTGTGCTGGGGTTAAACTTCACTGAGGACTAGCCTTGATTCACAGGTAGCATAGCTGCCAGAGCCCAGGTCTTCCCTCACAGCTTTTACAGGATGCTTTCCTGAGACCTATTGTTTTTACCATAAAGGGCATCTTAGACCATTGTCTTTGAGTATGAGCTACAAATCCCCACACACCCTGACCACCTTCATTCTGCTCCCTCTCCGCCTTGCTTTCAGCCACCTTCCAGCCACAGTGGCCTCTGCCTTCAGGTTCTGGACAGTCTCAAGCTCATCTTCTTCCCCAAGACTTCACATGCCTTGCCCTGGTCCCACCTCCCCCTTTGCTGAGCTAACCCACACTCCCACACGCTCCACCAGACAACATTAGGACTCGCTGCTGCAAGATTTCCTAGCACTCGATACTTCCATTTCATAGCACTTCTTATAATTGGAATTAATGCCTTGAAAAAGATTTGCAAAAGTCCAGTTACCCTGCTCAATTTTCAGCCTTGCCGTGGGCAGAGCGTATGTCTGACCTGGCTTGTGTACATCTTGCCCATGACCTGGCATGAAGCAGGTGCTCAGCGAATGCTAAATGTTGAAAAGACTAATTTTATAAGCAAAAGAGATTTTAAGTAAAAACAAATGTATTTATAGGAGGCAAAGAACTTACTATGCTTATCACCCTATGTCTTTTTAAAGAGTCCTTATATGTCAAAGAGAGATCTGAGCAACTGCAGAGCTGGCAATTGCCAATCTTCCTGCTGTCATCTCCTCTTTTTTGTTCTATGAATTGAATTGATGGGAAAAATCAGAGACAAACACATCTGTCAGTCCTGGGAATATCACAACACAGTGCAAGTTTTGGAAGCTTCTGGAAGTGAGCCGATCCTGAAATTCACAATACATTCATTTTAACTGTCCATCATTTGGGTTCTCTCTAAATTGGAATGTGTGAAAAGAACTCATCATTCAGGAGTGTTCTTTAACACTTGATGTTTTCCAAAAGTTCTGTGATGTTCGGTTAATAAGATCAAGGAAAATAGTTCTAGGTAAATCTCTGTGAAATTTTTGTTTCAAAACAGAGATCACAAACTGAGATGCTCAAGGTTATATCCAGCCAACCTTAGTGTTTACTTTAACCAGATTGAGACTGCCTGGAGAATGGTAAAATCAGTTGCCAGCATGAGAAACACCAGAAAACCCCACGTGAAGACCTAGATTTCCAGTTTTTCATAGAAAATCACTAGATCAAACAGTACTGGGACTACCTTCTCTCATGCCAACGTTTGGCTAGACTGGAGGGTAACTGCTGACACTTAACTGAGAAGCATTCTAGTTCTACTGAAGCCAGAACATCTGCTGGTTACCACCTGGCCCTTAGAGACAACCTCTATTTTCTGCCTTGTCTTGTTCTTATCACTATGAGGTGTACATATTTTTAATATTCATCTCTGATATTAAAAGCCATGCAAATATGAATTCACATAGGCTTTATCTATTTCAAATCACAGAAATGACATTTTTCACTTTCGATGAAGAATTGGTCTCACTTCCCAATGTATGGAACTGTGCTGTTCAGTGTGGCAGCCGCTAGCCACATGTGGCTATTTAAATTTAAATTAATTTAAATCAATTGAAGTTTAGTGATAAAGCATTTCCTCTTGGGCATTTTAAGAAGGAATTAGATGCCATCATTACGAAAGAAGTGAAACCAGAATGCGGGTCCAAGCCAGGGTCTATCACAGGAGAAGTCAGATGGACCACTAGGCCCGACCTTGTATTCCCAAAGGCCTCAAAGATACATGCTTTGATGTCGTCTCCAGATGAGGTCAAACAGAGTCACAGAGCACACTGATAGGACAGAGAGATGATGCTTTCACCATGGAGCATCAGACGTATAGGCCATCAACAAGCCCATGGTACAGTTTGAATTACAATACAATAGATTACAATAGATTAGTTATAGAACATTTTTGTATTAGAAGTATTCATTTGCTAAATGTAGACTTTAAAATATGATCATTTTTGCTTAAAGGATTAATTTAAATCAAATGAAGTTGCTTTTTTTTTAATTGGAGTAAGATTGCTTTACAATGTTGTGTTAGTTTCTGCTGTACAATGAAGGGAATCACCTATATGTACACCTATATCCCCTCCCTCTTGGACTTCCCTCCCACCCCCTCCATCCCACCCATCTAGGTCATCACAGAGGACTGAGCTGAGCTCCTGTGCCATACAGCAGGTTCCTGCTAGCTATCTATTTTACACACAGTATTATATTCAAGTGAAGCTTAAAATTCAATGCCCCAGCCACCGTCACCACATTTCAAGAGCTCCGTGGCCACATTGGCAAGAGGCACTCATGTTGAAAAGCTCAGATAGGAAACATTTTCCTCATCACCAAAAGTTTTATTGACATTGCAGCTCTAGAATATTTCTGGTAAATGGAGAATGTACAAGAGGAAAGCAGAACATATGGAGTTTGAGAGACTTGACTCATTGTATGAGTTGAATGTTGTTCACTCAGAAATTCATATGGTGAATTCCTAACCCCCAGTACCTCAAAAAGTAACCTTTTTTGGTGATGGGGTCTTTATAGAGATAGTCAAGTTAAGGTGTGGTCATTAGAATGGGCCCTAGTCCAATGTGATTGGTGTTCATATAAAAGAGGGGAAATTTGAACACAGAAACATGCATAGAAGGAAGTTGATATGAAGAGACACAGAGAGAAGATGGCCATCTACAAGCCAAGGAGAAAGGCCTGGAACAGATCCTCAGAAGGAAGCAACGCTGCCGACACAGTGACTTTGGACTTCAAGGCTTCAGAACAGTGAGAGGATGAATTTCTTTTGTTTAAGCCATTCAGTTTGTGGTACTTTGTGACAACAGACTTAACGCACTGAGACACTCATGGTTCATTCATTTGTTGACTAAAACAGTGGCTGCCACACACTTATTCAGTACTAAAAATAGCAGTAGGCATTTGAAGGAATATCAAGATAATTTGATCCTTCCTCTAAGAGACTCAAGCTTAGTAGGGGTGATAAAAACATTATCTAAATTATAACAGACATAGAAAGAGATAAAGGCTTTGTGAAACTTCTTGTGGCTTCTTGAAAGTAGCTAGAGGATTTAAGAGGATACCAGTTCTCCAGACCCTGCTGTAAGTGTTTATTATGATGAGGCTCAATAATAAGCTCTTCAAAAGAGTAAAATTTATTATTTGTTTTAGTGGACAATGCATGAGGTAGCAGCGCTACCCCCTCCTCCCTGCCCCAGAGTCTCCCCCATCTTTTCACAGGCTGGGAGACCCCATTGTCTTCATATTGTCCTACACAGTGGATGCAGCAGGTGACAAATGATAGCAATCCTGCTCAGTCCACAACCTGCTGCTAATGGGTCCTCACCAACAGTGCTTCTCCTTAGCAAGTCCCCAGATATCAAGTGGAGCTTTCACATATCATCCAATTAGGAGGATGAGCACTGCAGGAAGCCTGGTTATAACCAAGGCTAGGCCTTGTCAGATTTCCCTGTACCCCAAAACCTCCTGGAAGCAATAGACTGATCCTCACCAGTCCATCTCCTCCAAGGTTGTTTCATTAAAATCAAGGCCTTGTGTCCCATTGCCTCACTTATTTCTAGGACCAACTTCTTAGAATTAGGACCTAATCATCATTGGCTCAACTGTTGGTTTCATTTAGAAAGGTAATTCACTTTCTTATCAGAGTGTGAAAGTTTATAGTCTGACACTCATTTGCTTTTTCCTCTCAAATTCCCAGACACAGTCACAAATAATAATGTCACTTGCTTAATTAAAGTCTTGTATCCTGTTCAGCCTCTCACTGTGGGCAGTGGCCATGTCTGTCGTTGTCTATGTATCTTCCTAGCAGGAAGTGCATACAGCAGATGACCGTTGCATGTTGAGTGGTTGAAATAATTTTAGGAACCAAGCATTTTTCATGAGAAAAGTGTCTCATTGTTATTACGTTAGTTTTACAGACTACAAAAGGACCACCTTACTTAAGAGGATGGAAAAATGACTTCCTGCCAAAATGATTATGAAAAGCTTTGTGGAGGAGACAGTATGGGAGTAGAATCTTTAAGGATGAGGGGACTTTATATACGTGAAATTGGAAGGAACAAATGATGCAGAACAACAAAAGCAAAACTCTGAAGACAGGAATGCATGAGAGAGAATTAAAATAAGTAAAATTGGAGCAGTGAATTGTAAGCCAAATTGGGAAGCAATTTCGAGATTTTTTTTTTTCTGTAAGTCATAAGGAATTATTGAAAGATTTTGAGACAGTGATTGATAAGTTCAAAACTTTTTCCAGGAACATTAATTTGGCAGGCATGCTTGAGATTGACTGAGTAGAGCAAAACTGGAAGCAGAGAAAACAAGTATGAGAGAAGGATGTTTCTATGCCTCTATGGTTATATATTGCTTTTTATACAGTTGCTGTGGTTATTGTGCAGTATGGGCACATTCATCTGTCAGACTGGAGAAAGCTGACTATCATAGCATAAGAATGATGTTTTTGTACTTCATGTATTTTATGTTTATTTCCCTTCTGTTTCGTATTTTTTAAAGCCTTTGAAAATTTCCATCCTGCATTAATATGCAAGAGTTTCACCCACTCTTCCAGTAAGAGCAGCGGTGATGGGTATGTCAATCAGAGCAGAGAGTTGAGTCCTCTTGGTCTAGTTTGGTGGTTCTCAACTTTAAGTTCACATTAGAATCTCATCTACACATGTTTTGAAACCCCTGAGTGCCCCAGGCCACACTCAGATTAATTAAATTAGAGTCTCTTGAGTGTAGAACCTAGGCAACAGCATTTTCTAAAGCTCTCAGGTAATTCCAATAGCAACCAAGATTGAAAACCGTTAGTCCAGAATCTCCCTCTTCTCTTGGAGAGTCTCCATCAAGAGACAAACCTTGGAGGTCTGCTTTTGCTTTATAAATATCCATAATGTTTTCTTTATGACTGAAAATCTGTTACTTCTATGAGAGAACAAATGTGGACCTGAATTAAGGCAATGGTAGGAATGACAGAAGATGGCATGAATGATACCGCAGTGGAAGAACTAATAAAAAAGAACTGGATTCAAGGGTAGGGAAAGGAAAGAGGTGAATCGAAGTTAGCGTTGAGCCTTAGAGCCTATATCACTAGGTCTAGCAGGGAGCTATTAACAAAATAAGGGGGATGGTGGATAAGTTTTGTAGGAAAAAGATGAGCTCAGAATTGGAATTGCGTTAGGGGTGTCAGCAGGACATGAGGTAGAGATGTCACACAAGAATTAGATATACATGGATGAAGCTTTGGAAAGAAGCCATAACTGGAGGAAGAGATTTGGGAATCAGCCACATTGAGGTTAGTAGAAGATACAACCCTGGGTAAACTACTAAGGGCAAGGCCCCAGAAAGAGAAGAGAAAGAAGCCAAGGACAAGTCCTACTCACACTTCATCACCCCAACCCATAAAGATCATCACTTCTGTTTCCATGGTTTTTAGTACTTTGTGCTATGTCAGAGAATTTCTCACATTACATTGATCTAATAATTGTCTCCCGGCGCCATACTCAACTTTGTCAAGGGCAAGGCCGTGAGCAATTAATCTTCACATTCACCAGTGTTGAACCAACGCCCAACAAATAGTTGGCCAATGAATGAATATAAAAGTGAATTAATAGAAACTATGCAGCCCAGAGCAGGAGCCACAGTGACGTCGCATGGTAGCCTCCTTGCGTTAACCTGGCCTGTCATCACCATGCTTACATTTTCTTACCAGCCTTTGCTCCAGTCACCCAGGGTTCATTGTAACAAATAACATTAAGCCAGGGATTTATCCAATACTTACTGAGTGCATGTTACCATGCTGGGAAAAATGAATAATGCAAAATTTTTTAAAGACCTGGTTATTTACTCAAGGAGCTTATGATCAAGCAGAGAAACAAAGCCACCTCCTCTGTGATGACTTTCCTGATACTGCCAGGCAGACCGAGGCACTCCCTCCTTCACTCCCTTAAGACTTGGTACATCTTAATACAGTAGCTTAACACATTTTCTTCTGATCTTCTGATACATTTTTCTCCTTTACAGAAGATGAAACACTACTCAAGAGGAATAATTTTCTAATTCATCTTTATACCCCAATGTCTAATACACCCACATTGGACTACCTTTTGTTTCTCAGAATGCTGCTGTTTCTTCTGCTTCGGGGTATTTGCACATGCTATTCCCCTAACTAAAATGTTCATCCTCAGTTTCATCTAGTGTTAATCTATTTTATCTTAAAATGTTCAGCTGATGTGTCATTTCCTCCAGGAAGCCTTCCCAAGCTCCAGGTTAACTCTGGGTTAGCTGGCCCTCCAAAATGATCCATGGCTCACAGTTCCTGTCTATGCCAGCCGTATTATACTGCTTGAATATTTATACAGCATTCCCACCCATTCACATTGTATCATAAGCTTCTTTAAGATGAAGATTATGTCTTAGTTTCATTGTGTCCCCAGAACCTAATTTAATACTCGTAATCTATTAAACTCCCTAAAGAAGTGAAATGAATGAATGAATGAACCCACACAGTAGGCTTTCAATAGGTTGCTGAATAAAGTGAATGTATGGATCTGCAAGATTCAAAGGTATAACTAGAGAAGAACATGTGACAGTGTGAAGGTGAATGATGGCTATACCATGGGATACAGATCAGGAGTAAAACAGGAGTCCAGAAATAAGGCTGATCAATGGAAATCAGTAACAACCAGTTGTGCATGGTACTCCAAATGACCTCAATAGTGGCTAATAATAATTTAGTCCATCTTCTATACTTTTGATATATTTTATTGTGATCACAATTAATAATATTATTCTTGTCTGAGGTAACGTCCAATGAGTATAATGATAAAAGTCTTGAGATATCAATAAAAAGTTATTTTTAAGCAAACAAGATTTTGGAAATTTTAAGCAGATTTTTAAAAATATAATGAACCTAGAAGGTGCCACAATTCTTATAAATGCTTCTGTGAATTCCATTAATTCACAACATTCCACAAATTGTGAGTTCAAAATATACGATGTGTTTAATAATACATGTTACAGAAATTCTATGTTTAATTTTAAAATGTTAGGTAAATATATCCTCAAAAATAAATATAATTTTCCCTGCCATTATCTACTTGCACTTATCATTGTCAAACTTTATCGGTAATTATAGTATTAATGTGTCAATTAAAGACTTCTTTGTTCATTGCTCCAAGATCATCTGGAAAACATAGCAGATTGACTTTGACTAACCATACATAATTGTGAGATAGATTTGATGAATGGATGGATAGATAGATAGATAGATAGATGATATATAAATGAGAGACAGACAAACAAAGGTATAATTCATTAACTGCCTCCTATGGATGAGGTACTATATTATATACTTTGTACATACAAGTTAATTTACTCTCCATTGCCATGCTGGAAGAGAATATTGTTATTCACTCATCATTAATTAGAATACTGGGTTCAGAGCAATTAATTCATTTACTAAATGTTGCTAAACAAAGAGGTAGCTGTGGGTAGGCTTAAACCCACAATTACCTGACTCCAGAACTATGGAACATTCTGTGCTGCATTGCTGTATTGTCTTTTAAGGCTAAAAATCTATTATTGTTGGGGTCCACTCACATTCCCTTACCCTGAGCTCTGCCTTTCTTGTCAAACAAGTGACAGAGCTGCAGACCAACCCAGGTCCTGAAACTTCCAGTCTAGCCTCAACATTAATCTTTAACTAGCTCAACCAAGCAGCCTCAGTTGGGCTGATGACCCTGCTATCTCGAATGACCATGTAAGGGATGCCATATCCAAATAAGAATTGTCCTTGGGGAGAGACTACTACCTAGCCACTCCAGTCACCAAGAAGGTGAACGAATGTGATAGTTAAATCTCTTTGATTCAGTTTCCTCCTCTCACTAATATCTTAGTGGATTCTCTAATTCACAGCTTAAAAAGCATAACAAAGTGTTCGTTGATAGATATCACCACCCCTTCCATCCCCCTACACAATTATATAATATTTATGCACACATATATATTACATATATGCATCCATATTTACATATATGTAAAATTATATGAAGTTATATATAAACTGAAACCCAAATACTTATATGTACTCAACTATAAACCTGGATTTTGCATGAAATAAGAACATGGACTTTTGGTTTTGTTTGCTAGTTTGGTATCTGTGAATCTGGCATAAATTTAGAAGTAAAGAAACAGTCTTTAAATGAATAAATGAAGCCCGATTATAGTTTTCTCTCTCTCAACCCTCCTCACTTGGCATTACTAAGGTCTTCTATTGTTGCAGTAATTGCTCTTTCTGTTCCTGTTCTGGATCCCTTTCGGGGCTGTTGCCTGGTTCTCATCTAATTGATTTCTCCATCCACACCAGTCTCAGCCCACGTCCACATATGTAGGACTGCTTCCTTCCATGAGAGCTTATTACGTACAGAGAGTTCTCAGGCTGCCTGTCTGCAACCACTGAGCATTCCATCATTAAGCTCATCTTTTGCCTTGAACTAAACCGATTTTCTTTTTATTATTCCAGGTCCTATTCTTTTCATTCCTAATAGCACTGACCTGCACAACTCCGACAAATGCCCAGGACATTATTGCCCTCCAATGTCAATGGGTTCTGCTAATACTTTCTGCATAATGCCTACTGCAACATTTCCGTGAGTGTCTGTGAGTGCAGTATGTATACAGTGCAAAGAGCCCTGGGCTTAGAGTCAGGTTTTTGGCATAGATTCCAGGCTTTCCATTTATTAGCTATGGGACCTTAATCAAATTACTTCAGCTATCTAATCGGCAGTAAACCCTTCTTTAGAAAAGGATTGTTGAGGGGTTAAAGAGAACAGCACTTATGGAAGGCTCAAACGCGAAACCTTACAAATATTATATCCTCAGTAAACGGTCTGGGTTTTGACTTGAACCTACAATAGGAGATTTTGCAAATCTCCATTGCTTTGGACAGAAAAAGAACGACTTCCGTACATATTGTTATTCAGAATATTCTCCTCGTCTCCTAGGAAGACCATCTCTCTGTGGTCCCTACAGATGTGCTACAGCCAAGTCACCTTGGCCACAACTGCTGGAATTTAAAACACTCCACTTGTTCGCTTGCAAAGATTTCTGTTTTGACTACTACTTGCTTACATATGGCTTAAAGGTATACTGCAGACTACTCCCATTTTGGATACAGTGAGAAATGTCTTTAGTTTATAACAGCAACAAAAAGACGTTCTCTATAACGTTGAAATGGAAAAGATTGTCTTTCTAAATCTCACGTGAATAGAGGGATGTTGTTAGGTGTAACTAGTCCCATAGGCTTGCCCCTTGTGGTCACAATCAGAAAATATCCCAAAGGGACCAGTGGAAATGAGAGTCCGGCAAAGGCAAGCAAGGCGGCGAGCAATGATGGAGCCAGTGTGCTGCATGAATAATGGATCATTCGGTCACAGCTGGCTAAGGGTTTCAGTTCCACTCTTGTGGCAAAATTGCTGATTGTAACCTTTTTTTTTTTTTTTGCAAGAACTAAGTTAACAGATCAAAGAGAAATGTCAGTGGTTGTGTGACTTGCCATTAAGTGAAATCTCTTTCTGCTGAGGAAGAGCCTTGTCATTTTAATAAAAAAAAATATTGCTGGAAGGTCATTTTAGATATGCCATAGTGCTCTGTTGACATCAAATACAGGACACAGAGGAAGCCCATTGGGAGGAAGGAGCACAAGATTTTGAGACAGAAGAGCTGAGTTCAAATCCTGGCTTCGCCACTTACTTGCTGTATAACCGGGTACTGTTACTCAGTCTTGCTGAGCCTCACTCGCATCGTCAATAAAATGGAGATGGGAATTGCTTCTTGGAAGAGCTGTTGTAAGGATTAAATGGAGAACATTTCTGCTTGCATAGAACACATTTGTTATTTTGGAAAACACTAGTACTTTCCTCCAACCCCATACGTGTTCCAATACAGTAAAAATCAGGAGACAAAGACAGGTCAACCACATTCTGGCGAGTGTTCTCTGTGCCCCAAAGTTTATATATCAAGCAAGTATTAAACGCAGAACTTCTCTAAAGCTTAGTGCCCTCACTTGTAAACTGAAGGTAACAAGAATAATGTGTGCTGTTCTACTTTACAGAGTTATTTTAAAGCTCAAATCAGATAATGATTGTGAACACTCTTTGGAGAGAAGTAAACTGCTTCTTGCATTCTTATTTTCTCTCTTCCTTTGTTAGTCCCCGCTAGGTACTGAGAAGGACTGCACAAGTCCAAACACCATGGCTCATATTCATCTTTCTTGTTTACGTTCCTCAATTTCTTGGAGCTTCTCTGCCGTAAGACAACCTCACACAAGAGATTTTCAGCCCTAAGACGACCTCTTTGCAAGGGTAGGCATTCAAGTGCAATTGGCAGTCTGACTTCTATGGTTGTGTTTAGTTCTAAACAAGACCATTCCAGTTCAGACTGATGAGTACATAAAGAAGGAATCATCCAAAGAACATCCCAATGACATCCCAGAGCATTTTAACACCCATCTCCTCCACCTACCCATGGAAAAGATTTGTTTATTATCACTTTGCAGATGAAGGAAGCAAGGTTCAGAAAGTTTTACAGCAGTGCCCAAGTCATAGAGTTGTTAAATCATAGCACTAAGAAAGTTTGTTTATTACAAATCTTAGGTTTTATCCCCAAGGCACCCTGCTCCCTATTCTACAAGGAGAATAGGAATGATAAAAAGCATCGATGAGAAACTTCGTGGTACTATGAAGGCGAGGGCTACATTCAGGATAGGGAGTTGGGACAGAATTTAAAGTATAGACAGGCCCCAGGGGAAGAGTGGAATTGGGCTCTGCCTGGTCTAGTGGTCCCCTGTGGAGGGATTCATGCGTCAGGATGAGCAAGCAACCAGAGGCAAAGCCTACCTTTCTTCTAGCTGTGTTTTGATTGGTATATGTTCTATCGTTCTCCCCAACAGTAATTATACCTTGTTCTGTGACTGTTTCTTGAGCTATTCCCCAACTTTCGGGGAAACCTGCACAATTTCACGCACCAACTATTACCCTTAGAGAAACAAAATACCAAGTATGC
>NW_006783414.1:4537050-4564048 GCF_000442215.2 Lipotes vexillifer | reverse complement strand
AGCAGGAATTACATGGGGAGTAGAAAGATCATGAGTTCTCTGAAAGGAAGTCTTTTCAAACCACTCCCTTGGACAGATTTTAACCAGGCAAATAAAAGTCTTGCACGTTTAAGACATTCACAATTCAGTATTATTTTTTTATTATGTCTTTGTCAACCAAATGTCTCCAAGCTTCAATAGCCTATGGACTCAAATTTAGACCCAAATTTTGCTAGCTTAGTTGCTTCCACTTCTCTAAGTTCATGACCTTATTTTTCTCTCAGGGAGCTCTCTCCTTGGCCTTTTGGTCCCCTGTGAGTCCCTAAGATTGACTTCCATGCTGCCATGAGCCTGTCTAATACTTTTGAGGAGGCCATTCTTGATGTTCCTCTCAGGCCAGTCGCCCTCTGCTCCAGGCTCCTGGGTCACTTGTCTTCTCTCAGTGAGAAAATGCTTCTCACTCTTTCGTTCCTCTTTTCAAAAGGAATCCCACAGCAGCATTGCTCAGACTCTGAAGGCGAGTTGCAAGCATTTTATTTTCTCTCCAGTGGCAAGTGTCCTTCCCCTGTGGTTGCTTAAACATTACAGTCATGCCACTAAAGCCAGCATCAAGACCTAGTCCCCTCCAAACCTTGGGTTGAGTTACTAAATCCATCTTTCTAGTAAGAGACTTTCCCCACAAGACCACTGGCTTAATCTTTCTATTGCCTCTCCCAACTACCCCCTCTCCATTTTTCTCTGTGAGTAAAGTCCAACATGTATATTAATGGGGGTTCTTTCTCAGAATGCTTCTAGCCCATATTCAAACAGGCCCTTAGAATAATCACCTGAGGCCACTCCCCAGACAACTATTTCCATCCCCACCCTAAAACAACGGCAAATCAAAATGCTGCCTATTATATTTCAGGAAGCATTTCAACATTATAATAATTTATGATTTTCTTCAAGATTCATGGTTTTTATGAATTATTCTCTATAACACAATTTTTACTAATCCTTTTTCTCCTAACCTCTAAAAGTATTAAAATTCAACAAATATTAACAAGTGCCTGTTTTGTGTCAATTACTGCATTAGGCACTTTCATATATTTTTTCTTGTTGAATATTCAAAATAACTCCATATCATAGGTATCATTATTACTACATATACAGTTAAAGACCTTAATGCTCTGAGAAGTTAAGAAACTGACCCAAAGTCATTCAGATAGTAAGACTTGTGATCTTTGTGATTTAAATGCAGTGATCTTCAAGGCCGCTGTAGGGGCTTCCTTTAATGATCATACTTACAAATATTTCGTTTGGCATTTTCTCTCTTCCATTAACGGGGTCTTTTCTTATCAAGACATTGTAAATTGTCTAAGAATATCTAATCCTTTTTTGTGATCACGTATCAGTGCAAAACAAATTACCCCAAGACACAGCTAAAAAAATAACCATTTATTACATCTTTCAGTTCTACGGAACAGAAATCCAGGCAGGACCCAACTGGGCAATTCTCTGTCGCTTTGCCGTTGGTGTTCCCTTAGTGGGTGGGCTGTTCTGGAGAGTCCAAGAGAATTTGCTCACATGGTTGATCCTTGGCAGAGGTGGCTAGAAGGCTGGACTTCACTGGAACTCTCCACCAGGACACCTGCCTTGGACTCTCCAGCGTGGTAATCTTAAAAAGCCAGCCTTCCCACATGGTATTTCAGGATTCCCACAGAGGATGTTCCAAGAAGCTGCTAGTTCCAAAAACGGGCATATCGTCACTTACACCATATTTTGTTGTTCAGAGTGGTTATAGAACCTGCCTAGGTTCAAGGAGAGGTGACAGAGACCCCACCTCTCAAAGGAAGGAGCACCAAAGAAATTATAGCCATTCTTAATGTGCCAGCTTCTTCCAGATTTTCTAAATATATATTCAGAATATAAGTGGAAAGTTAATAGTTACCTATTAACTGTTAATAGTTAACAGTTACCATTTTTACTGCCTCTAGATGCTCTAAGGCAGATTTTCTCTACCTCAGCACAGTTGGCATTTTGGACTGGGCAATTCTTTGCTGTGGGGCAGGGGGAGTCCCGTGCATTATAGGATGTTTAGCGGCATCCTCGGCCTCTACCACGTCCATGCCAGTAGCACACTGCCCAATTGTAGCAATCAAAAATGTCTCCAAACATTGCCAGATGTCCCCTGGAGGACAAAATTGCCCCTAGTTAAGAACTACTGCTCTATGGTAAGCAACACTTGGATACAGTGAAGTACCACATATAGTCCTCAGTAGGGCATAAGGAAGGTACTGTAGTTATTTCCATTTTATAGAAGGGTAAACTGAGGCCCAGAGAGTTTGTGATTATCCATGGTCACTCAGTAGGAAAGTCCAAATGTGTCTGATTGCAAGGCCTAGGTTCTTTCTACCTTGCCATTAATCTCTACTTTCTATTTCAAAATGTCCTCTACCCAGCTAGACATCATAGGCCAGATAACCAGTTCTCCAAAGTCAGAGGCAAAACCCCAATCGCACGCGTCCAGCACCACTGAGGACCAGCTGATTCAGCAGGGGGGCCTGGCTTGATTCTTGACCTGCTTTAGGCCATCTCCAGCAGAGAAGGCATTGATCCACTCGAAATTAGCAGGCGCCTCTGTTCCCGGCCCTGCTGTTTGCTTATAGAGGGAATTCAAACCTAATCTGGATTGGCGCCTGACTCTGGGCCATGTGCCAGGCCTGGCACGGGAACACTGGCACACACACTCTCACCTGGTGTGCGGTCTATTTCAGAACACGTCCTCAGTTGCCGCAGCTGCAGGTGCCTGACAGATGCAGAGCATCCTGCATCCAGCCTGGGCTGGAGATGCACTATTTCCAGTGCAGGCTTGTCATTGCAGCCTCCTTCTTTTCAGTCCTCTCACTCGGTGCCATTAGGACTTCTGACCCCCTCCCCTCCCACTGTCTACCATTCTCACCCACCCAGACCCCCGGTCAACTTACTATATTTTAGGGGAAGACAAATATACAACTGGCAATTAGGAAATGAAGGGTAGAACAGAGCTGGGGACACAAAGAGGGGACCCACACTTCTACTTGGAGGCCTGGATGACTGGTCAGGGATGGCTTCACAAAGGAAGCAAATATGCAGAAGTTTTCCAAGAAGCACAAGTGTGGGATTTCCCTGGCGGTCCAGCGGTTTAGACTCCGCACTTCCAATGCAGGTGACACGGGTTCGACCCCTGGTCAGGGAACTAAGATCCCACATGCCGTGTGGGCAAAATAAGGAAGAAGAGCAAGTGTGAGGAAGGCTTCCAAGCAGGAGAGGACATTTCAGGCAGAGGGAATCGCATCTGAAAAGACAGAGATGCTCTAAGTGGTGCTGTGTCCTGGAGTCACCCCGGTGCACTGGGATGATGAGAGCTTGAATTACAAAGAGGAAAGACCAGAGGCTGAGGATGGGGAACTGGGATATTCCTTGTCTGTAAAGGGAAGAGCAGGGCTTTAAGGAAAGGCGTGAAAAGTTAGATTTGTACTTTAGAAAGATTACTACAACACCTCTGAGCAGTATGGTTTGGGGAGGGGTAAAACTGAGCGCAAGGGACTGATGGAAACCCAATAGGAATGTGTTAAAACAATCTGCAGTTTAATCATTCAACAAATATTAATTGAGTACGTACCCTTGCTGCCAGACACTTGGCTAGACAACCAAAACGGAGTGGTGAACAAGACTGACATTATCCCGGCACATGCTGATCTCCTGTTCTGGTAAGGGTGACAGATATTAAACAAAAGGCACAATTAATTACGTCGTTAGAATGAAACATTCTAGGAAGGAGTTTAGTGGCCTATGAAAGTGGACCACACCGGATCCCGACACAGTCTGAGGGTGGTAGTCAGGGATGGGGGCAGTTTCTCTTTTATATTAGATCAGTTAGTCCCCTGACAACCTTGTGAGTTATTAGTCATCATTTTACAGAAACAAAGGCTTAGGGCAGGGAGTCAAACCTCTTCCCTGAGGCACAGTTCCCAGCTTCTGAGTAGTGACAGCAAGGTCAGAAAGCAGGGAGGGTGATTCCAAATGAGAGTCTTCACTCTGCCTGGTCATGCCAGATATGTGACCTGGAGGACTCAGGTTTCATCCCCGAGTTTAAAGGATTTCTTCTTCCTTCTCTCCCTCCCTTCCCACCAACTCTAACTCCCTCTCTCTCTCTCTCTCTCTCTCTCTCTCTCTCTCTCTCTCTCCTCTCTCTCGCTCTCTCTCGGCTAAATTGTTTTGTTGAACTATGCGGACAGAGCCAGCCAGTGAGGTTATGTGGGCGCAGACATGGAAGCTTGCTGTCCTTTGCATCAGAAAGCAGAGAGTGCCCATCTGGCAACTGGCCGCAAACACAAAAGAAGCTTGCACCGAAGATGACCCAGGTCTGGCCCTCTCAGCAAGGCTGTACCATTAGCTATTAAAAAAGAGACGAGGCAGCTTCGAGGAGACCTCAAACTGATTCCACAGCAAGCCACTTCCCACTCGGAAGGTGATGGGCAGACACTGCAGGCTCTTTCGTGAGCAAAATGGCAGAGTGCATCCAAGGACTTGAGCGTAAGGACCGCTAGTCCAGGCAGGTCTGTGTTTGGGTCAAGTGTAGCATTTGTCTCCGTCACCTGGAAGTTGGTCTTGGGAGCAGGCTTGTGACTGGCTGACTCATTCTGTCTGGCCCCAAAACAGCTATTAGGTGAAGATGGCTTTGAGAGAGAGGGAGAGGTTCATATGAATGCAAAAATATCTTCCAGGCACCTCTGACAGAAGCTCTAAGGCCCAGTGGAAATGGCACAGACGTGGGAACCAGCTGGATGAACTTGGAAGCCCAGCCCAACCCCTCCGCAGCAGTGTGACTGGCCCGTCTCGGCACCTTAGTGCCCAGTGACGTGGAGGAAGGGAGAAGAAAATGGAACGCATTGTTATCGGGCCTCTTCTATGAACCAGGCACTTCACTCATCTCATCTGGTTTAATCTTCCTTCCCCCCCATAGAAGACCATTTAACAGATGATCCTAACACCTCCCTCCCTAGGTGTCTTGAGAAATCAATGAAATATATAGATTAAGTGCTTAACATTACAAATCTTATGTATTGTCATAAGTATTATTACTACAAATATTAGCCCCATTTTATAGATGAAAAGCCTGAGTCCAGGAGGCCACATGGCAGTTGTTCTAATCCAGCTCTGCCTGGTTCCAAAGCCCTTCCTCTCAACCCTATCAAAATAGTGCCAACCTGCCTCTTCCCTCTTGCCGAGGGGCTGGCTAAAAGTTGGAAAAAGAGAACAAGAGGAAAAAAAATTAGTCAAATCTTTCTTGAACAAATAATTTAACGAGAATTCAAATCATTAAGAAACTATTAATAAATAAAATTCATATATTAATAATTTTAAAACATTTCATAAATATTTATCAAGGGCTACTTATGTGCTAGTCATTGTGCTGCTATGGAGATAAAAAGGAATTAGATATGAATTCTGCCTGTTTACCTATAGTCTAGTGAACATACAGAAGTCACTCTAGTGACAATAGGAGTAACTAATAATAATAATAAAAATAAAATAATGCACTAACCTGCATTGATGTGCCCTATATTCCAGACATAATAATCGGCATCTTGCCTGCATCATCTCTTTAGCATTTTAAGCAATCTTCTGTGATAGGAATTGTTATTTCAGTTTTACGGGGGAGAGAACAGAGCTCAAGAGGTTATGTAACACGACCAAAATTATATAATTTGGAAGCAGGACAGAACCAAGAGGGAAACCCAGGTCTTTCTAACCGAAATCCGCCCTCCTAACCATCGTGCTGCCCTTCCTCGCTCTCCCTAACCAGCCCCTCTACTCACAACTGTGAAAACAAACTCATTAGCCTGAATGGCTTTAATAAAAAAGCAGAATTATACCAATTAGCACTAATAGGGAACACCACCAAATAAAGTCATATGAACTCCCTTTTGACTTTCCAGTTTCCCATTTTGGTACAGACCCGTTACTTTCTACTGCCTCTGGTCCTCCTGTGAGAAGAAAACGCAAATCCTACAGCAGTGATTCCAGTCACACTGCAGTTTACAGAAGCCTTTGCAATGCATTCAAGACTGTTCTGTGACTGCAGGTGAGCTTCCTCCTAAAAACACAGGCCACCATCCTGTCACTTTAAACAGCCCTTAATCAAACTGTAACCATAGTTTGATCCTTCTCCAAAGGATATATTTGAATGACATTAATGAAAAATAAAATATAATAAAAAATAATCCTGTCATATCTCTCTCATTCTTTTCTTCTAAGCCGCTCCAAGATATCCAAGTCAGACACAGATAGGCTTGAAGTCATGCGAAGGATATATTTGGGGACAATATTGAGGGCAAGAAATTAAGTGTAGTTAATGGATTCTTCCCCCTCAAAATCACACCAAGGAGACAATTCTCAGTAGAAGCATTACTCTCTTTCTAAGTGTCAGCAGAGGGGGAAATATACTTTTTCACTAGATTCAAAGTATCTGGGGAGGTGGACATTCTCTCCACACTCCATTATCCCAAACTCTCCCAGATCTGGCCACAGCTGCCTCTACCAATTCATCCCTCCCTCCTTCATCTTATAGACACCATACTTCAACTGCACAGAGATCCCTGCGTTATTCAACACATTGAATAGCTCTATCCCGTATGCTCCATCCACAAACCACTTCAAGGTCAAGTTCAAGGCCCAGCTCAGAATTCACCTTACTGGTGAAGACTCCCCTGACTTCCTATTCTGGGAAGCTCAAGGACCTCTCTCCTTATTTTCTGCTTCCCTCTGACATGGTCATTATCATTGCATATCTGGGTCGTATCTTGGAACGTCTTTCTTTCCCACACAATTGACAGTTCTGGGGACTGGGCTTTAGTGAAAAAGAAAGCCTTTGCAATGAAACCCAGGTCTTTAGGGCTTTTCTCGTGAAAAAGAAAAACAGCTCACATTTGAGTAAGGGAGACAGTCAATGAACGAGAAAACAAACCAATAAACAAGTAAATTATGTGTTATAGATTATGATAACTTCTAGACTGGAAGATAAATGGGTACTACAGTAGAGAATAAAGGAAAAAACCCACTAAGCATGGATGATCAGGAAAGAGCCCTCAGAGGAAGTAGAATTTATGCTGAGACCTAAAGGCAAAGAAAGACCCAGGCCCACAATGGACTGGGTCAAGAACAATCCCATAGGATTGTTCCCTAGCAAATGCAAAAGGTCTGCTATGGCCAGAGCTCAGTGTGTGCAGGGGACTGGGACACCCGTGTGATGGGAAGTGGTAAGAAACAGGGAGACGGAAGTGAGACTAAGTAAGTACAGAACAGACACAAGTCCAGACCAGATCAGGCTGGACCTTGCAGCCACAGTAAAGAGTCTTGGTTATTCTAGACACAATGGGAATGTATTAAAAGGAATTTAATGAGGGAGTGACATTATTTGACTTATGTTTTTTAAAAGACCATTCTGACTTCTATATGGGAAACAAATGGATTGAGGACTTAGGGGAATAAGAGTGGAAGTGGAGAGTCCAGTTGGGAGGTTATTGCTCCATGATCAACCTCAGTGTCTGATATGGGTAGAGGTGTTCAATAAAAGAGAATGAATGAATAAATGAATAAATGAATGAGTTAGATTACCCTGAGGCTTCCAGAAAGACTGGCCAGCCAATGCTTTACCAGCTGGTTGTGATTATATCTCTTCCTTCCCCTTAGCACCTACAGCACTTGACTTATTCTGAAAAACTTCCAAAAACCACATTATGGAAATTCCTCATTCATCTCAGGCCCAGATTTCCCATGTCACAGGATTGTAAAAATCACCATCTTGTCCCAGTAACATTTCATCATGTTTGACATCATTTCTTGCCACTGTTCTTCATTCCTGAGAACAGAAAACAGCCTCCTATTTCTGGCAACAAAAGAAGGAAAGAAAGAAGAAAGAAAGAAAGAAAGAAAGAAAGAAAGAAAGAGAGAGAGAGAGAGAGAAAGAAAGAAAGAAAGGAAGGAAGGAAGGAAGGAAGGAAGGAAGGAAGGAGGAAAGAAAGAAAGAAAGAAAGAAGAAAGAAAGAAAGAAAGAAAAAGAAAGAAAGAAAGAAAGAAGGAAAGAAAGAAAGAAGAAAGAAAGAAAGGAAGGAAGGAAGGAAGGAAGGAGGAAAGAAAGAAAAAGAAAGAAAGAAAGAAGGAAAGAAAGAAGAAAGAAAGAAAGGAAGGAAGGAAGGAGGAAAGAAAGAAAAAGAAAGAAAGAAAGAAGGAAAGAAAGAAAGAAAGAAAAGAAAAGAAAGAAGGAAGGAAGAAAGAAAGGAAAAGAAAGAAAGAAAGAAAAAGAAAGAAAGAAAAAGAAAGAAAGAAAAAGAAGGAAAGAAAGAAGGAAAGAAAGAAAAGAAAGAAGGAAGGAAGGAAGAAAGAGAAAGAAAGAAAGAAAGAAAAAGAAAGAAAGAAAGAAGGAAAGAAAGAAAGAAAGAAAAAGAAAGAAAGAAAAAGAAGGAAAGAAAGAAAAGAAAAGAAAAAAAGAAGGAAGAAAGAAAGAAAAAAGCAGGTTCTGCTCCAACCGGACAGAGAAGAAAACGTGAAGAGAAGAGGGAGAAAATCTGATGGGAACTTTCATCCCCTTTTCAGGAAGCTGGCTGTGAGCCATAGCTGTAGTTTTGACTCTAAACCGGTAAAACCTCAGCATCCCCAGCGGAGCCAGGAGGGGCGGGCTCTTGACACGCAGAGTTCCTGAGCAGCACAAGTATCCACTTTTCCTCGGTGATCTCCTGCTTTATGAGCTGGGCTGCTCTGAAGCCTGGATAGACGGATTTCATGCCGAGTTTAGGGTGAAAGAGATTTGGCAGGTTCTATTCCCAGGGTGCTCCAGAAAAAAGACCAGGATTGTTGAACATAAGCTGTGCTGGACTCATTCCTAAACCAACAGGAATCAGCGGCTCTCTGACAGTGGGGTCCGCTAACAAATGGGAAATTCTTCAAGGGGAGCAGAAATAAAGGGAACGAAGAAGGCGCTGAGTATTCCATACCGATATGACTCCAGCAGAGCTTTTCCCCCACTATCCTCTGGCTCCTATGAGGACCATTACAAGGGACACAGAATTAGCTCTCCAACTGACATACTTATAAAAAATGTAAAAGCAGTAAAGTTAAATGAATTTTTGAGCTAGAGAATTTAATGATCAAATAGTCCTGCTTCTCATGAGGAAGTTGACATGCAGAGGCAGGGAGTGACTTCTCAAATCCACCAAGCTATTAAGGGCACAGCAGAAAGATATCCCAGGTAACCAAATTCCAGTCAGTCCAGCCTCATTCTGACACCATGCATGCCCTGTGTGTTTTTCCAGAGACACTGGAAAGTGATAAAGGACATTGACTCATCCTACAGACCTAAGATGGAATCTCTGTGAGACACTCACCACATCTGTGACCCTTTACAGGTTTCTTCCCAGGAAACAAATGGGAATAATATGACCTACCTCATAAATATAATAAATGAGACAATGACCATAACGTCTGTGCCCATGTGTTCACCAAATATTTTACTTCCTTCTGGATATTGAGGAAAACTGTTTTTCCAGCCCTTTGCAGCTGGGTGGGACCATATGATGAGTTCTGGCCAAGAGAACGTATACAGAAGTGGTATGTCTGTTCGCAGAAGTCCACACACACCACTTTCTTCCTGTTGTCTTTCCACAGTGACTACACTGAAGATGGCAGCATCTCAAAATCGTAGGAGCTGGATTCTTGAATCACTGTGTGAAGGAAAGTCACCTGACCAATAACATCCACATTGAATTCTGTGAGTGAGAAGAGAACGTTTTTGTGTTAATCCATATTTTAGAGGATTGTTTGTTACAGCACCTACTGTTATTTACTCTGACTAATATAGTAAAGACTCATTAAATGATAGCTATTATAAATGGTATATTTTGCTTTATTTAGAATCTATACTAGCTACAGATTCTTATAATCAGAACTTATTTTAACAATACTATGATGACCAACTCTGCTGAGAGACAACGTTAGATTCTGAAGCCTTTGGTTTGTGAACCATTGAAGAATTCCTCTGCTCTGTATAATGTGCTCTGTATAATCTCACTGTATATAGCATTTTAATTTATCAAAAGTCATCAGTTAAGGGGAGATCTCATTTTTTAAAAGCATTCATTTAAGTGATTAGTAAGTTCCAGACATTGTTCTAGGTATTACCACATATGTTGTCCTATGCTAGCCTCAAAGTAGCCCTTTAAAGTTTTGAATAACTATTATTCCAGCCATGCCCACTCCCACCTCAGGTATCTTATACATTCCATTCTTTCTGCCAAGAGTACTCTTGCTCCGGACATCTGCATGGTTCACACCCTAGCTTTGTTCAGGTCCGTGGCCACTCTGTCTGAAACAATGTCCCTCTGCCACCCACATGACTAATCCCCATTCTTCTCTATCTCCAGTGTACATATCTTGCTGTTCATTCTCAGCACCGTTCAGGCCTGGTGGACCAGAGCCCAGTCTCTTATGAAAAGGGCACTTCTTAACCAAGGCCACACTGGGTTCTCTCAAAATTATTATTTTATTATTTTAAGAAGAGGAAAGAAAAATGTTGAAGGTTATATAAAAAAACAGTATGTGGAAGGTTACATAAACAACATAGGCAATAGTATGCATCACTATTTTTTAACAAAATGAAAAAAAAGATATGCCTTTAGGCAAGTATGAATGAATACTCTCAGATTTTGTTATGCATTTTTTAGACCATCCTTTAGAGATCTTGCCCCTTCTTTCAATATCTACATGTTAAAATGTTACGGTGACCCTTGCTAAAATCAAGAGCTATTGCCAATTATGTTATTGATGGATCTTGGCACTGACACTGAAAACCAGTGTCTCTCCTGAATAAGGACAAAAAAACCTGGTGATAATTCTTCTGGAGAAGTTATCAGTATTTGCAGTTTATTAAGAACAATGAATAAGGATTTTCTGAAGATGCCTATAAAGAAAAGCAGGCACTTGGTCCCCACGGAAGTCATCCTTTTGGAGCAGGTCTGGTGACTGATGAAATGGGTTTTGTGTAAAATGTAAATTCACATTTTGTGGAAACTGGAAGTTCATTCATCTTAATCATTTCTGTTATAGTCTATGATGGCTTCTGAAAATTGCCAGAGTAGGTTTTTTATTTGATCTTTCAACATTATTGGAGGTCATATAAACAGGATTATATGAAGTCTTTCACTGCCAATTAATGTGATTCTAAATCAACATTCTGTCAATGATGTGCAGATTTTACAGCATAAGGAAGAAGAGAGAAGAGCTCATTTTTTCCTTCAAGTGGATCTCCCTGCTTTTGGTTAATGCTTAATTAAAAAGAGGGGGAGATGGGAATTCCCTGGCAGTCCAGTGGTTAGGACTCAGTGCTTTCACTGCCAGGGCCCGGGTTCTATCCCTGGTAGGGGAACTAAGATCCTGCAAGCCGTGTGAAATGGCCAAAAAATAATAATAATAATAATAATAATAATAATAATAAGGGGGAAGAAGGAAGGCAGAAGAGATGGAGGAAGGGAGGGAAAGGAGGGAGGGTGAGAAGGAGGGAAAAATTCTACTTAACTTATTTTAAGATGTTTTGGGAAATTAATCCTTTCCTTATTTTCATCTTAAGAAAAAAACTTAGAGTTTTTGAAAGGTTAAAAAAATCCATTTTCTACGAAATTGAGTGTCTAAATGGTATTCTAATTTTATAATCTAAAATGTGACTCTTTCTGAACCTAACATGTAGGAGACTTATTTTTAGCTAATAGATCTAGCACAGGGAACTATTTTTTTTTTCATGGAAATGAAAAACAGACCAAATTTCATTTATTTATGGAATATCAGCCCTACCATTAAGTGTAATTTGCTTAACTTACATTTGCCTTGAAGGATTTCAGAGCATTTCTGGGACAATACTTTCCATAAGTCTCCACAGATATAAAGAGGAACTGCTTTGGTGTGAAAATCTTTATAAATTCTGGATTAAATTTTTTCCTTCCCCCTTATAACTCTATAGGAAATCTCCCAGGGATGTATGAGAAAAATTTTAGTGTCAAGTAAATTATCTCACTAACTTCTACAATATCCTTGTAAAAAAAAAAAAAAAATGATACGCTTCAAGCTAATAAAGTTAGAAAGAGTCAATAGATGAAGTAGAATAATCCAATGAATAGGTGCTTTCCTGATCTAGCCATCTGTGATCTACAGGGACTGCCTTGTTTCAGGGGCTCCATGTTTTGTGCTCCAGGATACATTCAACCTCTTAGGGTTAGACCTTCGAGGTGGAATCCCAGTCTGTCTCTTACCCTCTGTGAGACCTTTGTCCTCATCCTTAAAACAGGGGAAATGACATTCTCTACCTCTGGTTTGCGAAGAGAACTAAGTCACCTACTATATGACAATGACCGTCTCCGTGTCTGCCAGGCTACCCCCATTATCCTTGTCATCTTCATCTACCACCATAGCTTCAAAGTTAACCCTATGTCTGATCTTGCCTTCTTTAAATCTATCCTCGAAATTGCAGCCAGAGTGAAGTTTCTAAAAGAGAAACTTGGTCATATTTTTCCATGCATTAAATAATTTAATGTTTCTTCATGGTCCATAGAAGAGTGTCCAGAGCCCCTGGAGTGGCAGATTACACCTTTCAAAGTGCAACCTTTGCTTCCCCTCTGCTATCTTCCCCCCATTATCCTTCTCTCTTCTCTTATTTCCTGTCCCTGCTCTGAACTTTCAGCCACACAGAACCATTTGATAAGCATGAAGACTACCTTCCATTTACTTGCACTCCTCTGTATTTCCCTCTGCCTGGAACTTTCTTTCCAGCCTTATCTTCAAAAGGTTGGATCAAAACAATTCTTTTTTCTTAAAGCAGAAAACCCCAGTCTCACCAATGCACCAAGGAAGGGAAACGTAATCTGCTCCCGTGATGTTCAAAGAGGAGCAGGTGCCAATTTGCTTGAGGATCCATTATGGCCTGCTGCTTTGCACATTCCCACTGTGGCCTAGTTGCTTGCACCGTTAATGTAGTCGTAATCTAAGCATTCCCAAAGTCATCCTGGACAGCTCACAACACATCTTAAGAAGTATCTGCAGCACAGATTGAACCAACACTTTAAAAATATTGGGAGGCCTTCCCTGGTGGCGCAGTGGTTGGGAGGCCGCCTGCCGATGCAGGGGACGCGGGTTCGTGCCCCAGTCCGGGAAGATCCCACATGCCGCGGAGCAGCTGGGCCCGTGAGCCATGGCCGCTGGGCCTGCGCGTCCGGAGCCTGTGCTCCGCAACGGGAGAGGCCACAGTAGTGAGAGGCCCGCGTACTGCAAAAAACAAAACAAACAAACAAACAAAAATATTGGGAAATGATTAACTTAGGATTCTGTTTAATTAAATACGTGGCTGCAATTAAACTTGGAGATAATTTCTTCCTGTGCCCTGCTTATAGGCAATAAGATAGTTACTTCTCAATTAGCTTTGGTAAGTGAGTAAAAGAACAGGACAGATAGCTTAAATATACCGATAATTTCTATTTGGGATTATGGTGCGTTTGGGGATACTATAGAGGTTATTTATAGGACCCGTGAATACCCACACCCTGCCAAGGCTTTATCACCCCTTCTTATGACGTCCTGGAGAGAGATACATGCACAAGAGAAAATAGAAAATAAAAAATCAAGTGCCACTTTATTTTATTTATTTATATATGATATAACTAAATATTATATTTATTATGATTAGGTGGGCTTTCGCCTGAGACTCCAATTATAAGTTCTTTGGTTAGTTGGGCTGGAGACATGACTTGGATCACATAATACACAAAAGCCTAAGGAGCTTTACCTACCCTCCAAGTCTAGGCATGAATCCACTGTTCTCTGGGTGACCCCATGCAAAAAAAAAGACTTAAGAGATTAACAACTAGAGTATATATTTAAGAATAGTTGAGAGAGTCACATTTGGGGCTTCTTCTATGTAGAATTGTTAGATTACTACTACCTTTGCCTTTAACAAAGATAAGACAAAGAAAGAGGATCATAGCTATGTAGGCGACCTTATAACAATTATCCTGCCCACTAGTCTACATAGTCTGGATGGTGTCCAGAATACCACTTTGCCTGTACCCTCCAACTTACTTTTGCTTATAACTTTCTGGGTCAGCACTCTGGCCTTGAAGCCATGGGATAAGTCAGTTCCAGACTCTAAACTTAGTTTCTTCATCTTTCAAGTGTTTCAAGTGATGTTTAGGCAAGAGGCATCTGCGGTTCTTTCCAGCTGTGATGTTATATTATGTGACCATAAATAAACATTACCTTCTCTAAAGCAAGAGTATTAGTGAACTCCAGTGCTTCTCCCAATAGCCAAATGAATTCCTTTTGGATGTAAATTGTATTTTCATAGCCCACATACAGCTATCCCTAGGCAACGCTTTTACAGGAATCTGATGAGAGAAGATGATTGACTCAGCAAACATCTATCCTCACTCTCAGAATGCCCTCAAATACTTTAATTCAGAAAGCTCAGAGCATAAAAAATTAGGAGATTTACTTAATCTGCCTTCTAGAGAATTCTAATGAGAAGCAACATAGTTAAAAACAAGGACTAAGAATTTCCCACACGAACATGATGGGATAGACAGCATTTTTTCACTTCTCTTCCAAGAAATCATGTTTTTAAAGTACAAATATTTTTTTTAAATGCTTTAAACTCTGCCACCTGCATTTTCAATATAATGCAGATATGATATTATGACACATATGATCCACAAAGTCCAAGATACATATATAAAACTGCCAAAAACTGAGATTGGCAGAAGGTCCATGGGAGGGAGAGATGAAAAGAAGCACAATGAGTGATAAGAGGGTCCGACACTGAAATCTCAGAAAGTGTCATTAAAGGTACATTTCCTAAATGTGAAGATGATGATCTAACGTGCAAAAGCTATCACCCTTCTTTGCAAAAGGTGAGAGAACTGAGTGAGCATGTTTGGCGAGGAGACAGAGAAAGTTCCACTGACAAAGAATCAGACAGGTCAGTGATATTTGCAGGGATCAGGGTAACCAAGGACAAGGAGAGAGCCTCTAGGGTGTGAACATTTTGAGGCTATTCTCCCACCCGTTGGAATCACCTGAAAATAGGCGGTCTGATAAAATCTATTTCATTAAGAGATGAGTCATACAATAGGAACAAGGCATCATTCAAGGATATTATTGAAAACTAAGGACAAGAGAAGCAACGTTTCCCAGGAGATGAAGATTTGGCATAGGAAGAAAGCTGTGAACAAGCATGCCATGAATCAAAACATGTTAATAAGGCAGTTGCTGTTATTAAAGAGGACCTCGAGCCAAAATGTAGAAGGTATGATAAGACCCCAGGTAGAGGTTAGAGATGAGCTGACCTCACTGAGGGGAGATGTAAAAGGAAGCAAAGCCATCTCACACACACACACACACACACACACACACACACACACAGAGAAAACAGAAGGAGAACTAAGGGACTAGGTATTACAGAAAATATAATGAGTTGTAAAAGATAAAAGTAAGGAAAGTGAAAAGAAGTGAGGGAAAGAAAGAGATAAAGAAAGAAGAAAAAGAAAGAGAAAGAAAGAAAGAGAGAAGAAGAGAGAAAGAAGGAAAGAGAAAGAGGGAGGGAGGAAGGAAAAGAATTTTTAAAGAGTAAAGAAATCTATATATATTTATATTCATATGTAAAACACTAGTATATGCATAAAGAAATTTTGGTAAGAGTCATAAGATTTGAGGGAAGACTTTTTATCAATACTAGACAGTATTTTATTTATTTTTATTTTGTGGATTACATGAATTATTCCACGTAAAGTTTTTTAAAACGGAAAAGAAGAACAAAATAGAAACATACTAGGAAGGGTGGAAAAGTAACAGGCTTAATTCAACCATTTACCTATTCAGATATATTCAGCAAACATTACTGAATGCCATTCTATGTCAGACACTGGTCTAGTACTGAGTATGCAACAATAAAGAAAGCAGATAGAAATCTCTGTCCTTGTCAACTTTCATTCTAAAGAGGGGAAATGGACAACAAACAAAAAGACAAACAAAAACATATTATATATCAAAAGATAAACTATGGAGAAAAATAATGCACAGTAAGGGAGATAGAGCATGCCAAAGGGAAGAGAGGTTGCTGCCTTAGGTAGGGTAGTCAGGGAAGGCTTCATAGTTTCCCTTGAGCACTTGGACACAGTGTCCCTTGGACACTTGGGCAGGGACCTATAGGTGAGGGAGAATGCCATGCAAATATCCCAGGCAGAAGGAAGGAGAAACATTAAAAGACAGAAATGTCTTGGCTTTTTCAAGACTGTATGGAGCCCAGCATGGCCAGATTGCTCGAAGATAGAGGTAAGTGGAAGGAAATACAACCAGAGATTTTAAAGGCCAGTGTATACATGGCTTTGAATATCATTTTAAGGATTTTATCTTTTTCTCTGAGTGAGAGGAGAAAATATTGAAGAGTATTAAGCAGAGAAGTGATAAGATCTGATTTCTATTTCATTTTAAATGATCACTCTGGGTGCTGTGTTAAGTTAGCTACTACTTAGAGCTAAAGCCGAAAGAGATAGACACTATTTTCATTACGATAACCACTGACGGTTGGGGCTTCTCAAAAGTTTATGCAGAGCTAGAAGTTAGAGAATTGGCTTTTCCAAAAACAGTGGCCTCCACTCCACACCTGCCTTATCAATATAAAGGGGAGTCCAGGACAGAAGGAGAGTGCTTTTGGGAAGTGAAGGGAGAAAGACTTCCGAATTATTGTGCAAATTATTGGGAGGGGTTCTTTTAAGAAGGGGTTCTCATTCTCTGATTTGTTATCTGCCTAAGTGTAAATTTCTAGAATTGCCTCTGTGGTACCAGAAAAGCAGAATAGAGGATTGGGAAGAGATGGCATAGTGGGGACCTGCCTGAAGGACAAAAGGACAAGACAAGATTGCCTCCAAACTCAGTTTCAAAAGGTACAGAAATCAAATCCCAAGAATTGCCTTCAGTCTCAAGAGTTAGACAGTGAAAGAGATCGGGGAGGTATGGTGTTGTTAGGGTCACCCCAGGGGCTTCCAAAGCAAGAGGGTATCGGTGAGGGGTGGTAGATATAAGGAAGAGAAGCTATCAGAGGCACTTTCTTGGCACCAGCTGTATGTCTGCCGGGGCATGGCACCAAATCTTTCAAGAGTGTCAGTGAGCTAGAACACAAGTTTTGGAAACACAAAGAAAAGATTTCCAGCGCCTCCTATAAAAAAGAAGACATTTGTGTTTTCTGTCTCCATTTATGGAGACAGAAAACTCTCAGAGCTGGAGAAAACAGCCTTCCCTCTCTATACCAACTTGCATGCTGTCTGCATAACTCTGTGATTACAGTGGTTTTGCATGGTGCATAGGGAAATACTTTTTTAAAATTAATAGGACAGATAACTTGCAAAAAGGGCCCCCCCCCCCGCCAAAATGAGGAGATAACAAAATGGCTGAAATTTGGAAATCTATGATCCAATTCAATGCACTTACTTGATATACCATGAAAGTGAAGGAGGGAATATGACTTTCACGAGGTCACATAGCTAGTTAGTAGTGACGCTAAGTTTAGCTCACAGCTCCACCCTCTTACTTCACTGCAGGATCTCACAAAGCTGATCAGAGAAGCAGACGGCACAGTAATCATGTGACATGAGGATGTGGGCATATTTATGTCCACAGCAACTTGTACCATCTCCAAAAAATAAATGGTCGCACACAGAGAACACACAGAACCATGAACCAAAGCTCTGGCGCACTTACTCCACGGTGTTATAACGATAATTTACAATGCTATTGCAATTACAGCAGAATTACGGCACGCCCACCACCTAATAGACCTGCGTGCATAGTCTTGAGAGAGACAAATGTGCTGGCAGGTCTAGCTGCAGAAATGAGATTAAATGGCTCCCACTCCCAATCCTGCCGTTGATTTTTGTAGCCCTCCCATTAACTCAATACTTCACATACCACCTCGCCATCATTTCTCAGAGGTGAAGATGTCGTTTTAGAGTATAAATAATTAGACCCTCAAAATCCAAGGTGACAAATCTTACACGCCTCCCGTTGCCATGATTCAGGACACGTAAATCGGAGCCTCTTTTGAGGATGTGTGCGTGAGAAGACGTTTACAGAATGATACTGCTTTGTGTTTCTCTTTCTTTCTCTTTCCTCCGTTTGCCCACCATCGTCATTGGATGTGAATCAGTTTTATAGGGTCACTGTATAAATCAGGATCTTTCTGTAAAAAGTTGGGGGGGATTCTTACACGATGACAGTTATACCAAACAGGGAGAGTCCCTGGCAAACAAGGGCACGTGTTCATCCAAGTTTGAGGTCATAATCCTTTATATCAGTAGTGTTGGTCTGTGCTTTCCCGTCTCTTATAAAATGCTTTTTCTGTGGGTTGCTAAATATTGCCAAAGAGATAATGCAATAAGAGGTCATAAACTTAATACTACAGTGGCTACCTTTTATTGAGTACCTACTTTGTGGTTCTAAGAGTCTAGAGTAGTGATTAAGAACATTGATTGTAACAGGCTGGGAGACTGATCAAACACTCTGTGCCTCAGTCTTTAATAAATAAAGCACTGGTACAAACTAGCACTCAAAGAGGTGGGCTTTGACAACTGTGTGCAGGGTTCTTTGTACGTAATACTATCTAATGCTTTCAGGAGCCTGATGAGGTCAATACCGCTAACCTAATTTTTCATATGAGAACACTGAGGGTCAGCAAAGTTAACCTACTTAGCTGAAGTCACAAGACTCTTTAGAAGTTGGAAAGTTTGTATTCAAACTCAAGTCCATCTGACATGTCTTCACTCTTGCCTATTTTACCGTCTCCCATGGTAAGTCCTAAACTAGTGCTGGCTGAACAAAAGTCAAAATGCTTTGTTTAACCTAGGCTTACATACTTATTAATTTACTCACCCATTCCACACTCTTAAGGCATTTTATGTTTGTATTTACTTATTTGTTTGCTGTCGACTTATACAAACTCATCTCATTCCAGAAGGTTTACGGTAGTTTATAAAAATGCATGCATTTTGTAAAAATATATTAAGAATTCAGGAAGAAAGGGAATAAGAGTAGAGAAAAAATAAGAGGAAACCAGGGATGAGGCTGGTATTCAAAATGTGAGCAAGCTTTTACTGAGCTGACCCCATGTAGGAATTGGGGATTTCGAAGTAAAATCACAAGGTCCCTTCTTTTCATAAGCTTGGGTTCTAATGGAGGAAATAAATACACAAACAATTACAGGGTACAAGGCAAAATTGGAAAAAATGTACAAGACCCACCGGGAGCATATCAGGAGGGCATGCTCCATTAAAACTGGGTACCACTCATCACAGTCTGAGAGTCTCCTAGTTTGTCTGGATGTTGTCTGTCTTCCTGCTATGTTGTTTACAGCTGTACCTCCTCTGTCTGCCACGTTAGAAGTGCTTAATGAATGAGTGAATGAAGGAAGCTCAATGAGGATTTTTTTGAAAAGTGTTTTTTTGCACAGCTTGTAAATTGCAGAGCTATCTCGGTTCTATCTGCTTCCCCTAGACCTTGGAAGTGACCTGCTCAGGTAATTACATCCTACAAACACCGAAACGAGGCAAAGATTCAAAAATAGTTCATGGCGAGTGGGTCAGTGAGTACATATCGACCCTCAAGCAAAAAAGGGGATGGACATTACTAAGGTAATAATGGTACATCTAGAAAAACTAGCATGTTGCAGATGAATGATTTGTCCAACTTGACATACCCTGTAAGAGACCAGTGAGGTGTTTAAATTCAACTCCCTCTGGCCGCATGTCTGTCTACATTCCACCAGGCCTCCCCGCAGAGGTGAAATTGGGCAGGAGATCTGAGAAAATACCTGGATAAAGAGAGTAAGAGGGAGCGTAAGAGGTTTAGGGCACAAAGAAGGACAAAGGAAGGTGGAAAGTCAGAATATACAAACACTTATCGATTCACTTAAAAAAAAAATTTCAGCAACAGAGAAAAATTGCTGTGCATTAATCAATGCATCATTAAAATACATTGAGACAGACCGATGGCATTAGCCTTTTGAAAATTTACTAGTTTAGTTCCTTTTTCAGTTTCTTCACCTTTTCTTGTTTAGAAATCTCACCGTGTGCTTTGGAAACTGGTTTGAGAATCAGGAAAGAACTCTTGGTCAAGTTCTAGAAATTCCATATTCTAAAACTAGTTTTTTTAATCTGTAACAGAAAGCTGAGGCAGTAACTTCCCTTCCTTCGGGCTTCGGTTTCTGCTTGTGACAAGTGAAGAATGTGGAATCAATTTTTCCCCAGGATCTTTCTAGAGCTGTCTGGACAATAACAGGAGACCTGGTTCAGAGCCCAACACTGTATCTTGTTTTGTCTCATCTCTTTTGTGTATCTCAATTATTTCCTGCTCTTAGAAGTTGGGATAAAATAGAGAAAAAGTACATAAAGCTTTAGAGTTTGAGGATCTATTTATATTAGCTTGTTTGAAGCAGGACTGTCATCTGCCAGCCCTATCTTACAGGTCTTTGCAGATCCATTGAGGTCATGAATATGTAAGCACTCTAGTAATTACCACTGGCAATAACATAAAAGAATCAGTTGTAATAATACTATTTTTACAGAGACCTAGGAAGTAGTCTGTTTTCAAGAAAGGTTAAAAGCCTTTTCCTAGAAGACAGATTAGACATAAGTAGAGGCGGAAAGTCTGCCAATATTTTCTTTCAAACCACTCTGTAGTAAACTCTGTGGCTGATTAAGAATAAACTAATACAAAATAAAACGAATGGAAAATATAAAAGGAAATAAATTTAATTAAAATATAAGATATGGTCCCTCTTATGTGGTTGAGAAGATAGATTGGGGCCCAGAACACTAACAGGAAACAATGTAGGAAATGAGGATGTAGGAAGTACCCATTTTGTCTTGTAACTTTCATAGCAACCCTATGTGCTAAACCAGATATTGGAAGACTGGACTGGGGGGGCTTCAGTTTCTTCATCTATAATAGCGGTCAAACTTGGTACAGGGAAAGGAGACCGAGAGCATGTTCCCCACTCAAGTGCATACAATGAACCTGTCCCTAAAAAGCCCCCTGATGTCAGGAAGGGGGGCGTGTGGGAAGCTGAGAAGCTGCAATGTATGTGTACTTTGTAAAAGAGGCATCCCCCTCTCAGCTCTGTTTGATATTTAGTCTGCACAATTTACTTGGAACATAGGCTACGTTTTGTAAAAGATGCCAGAAACCTGTATTATGAGAATTTTAAAAATCTGTGGATTTTTAATGCTCATAAATGAATTTTAAAAAAATATCTTCTAGGTGGTTAAAAAATATTGGCAGTTTTCCGTCTTTGGACTAGATGACCGCTAACATCTTTTACTGCTCTGACATTCTAAGATGCTATGAGATGTACATTGGTATAGGAAACTGCCTCAAAACAGATCTGTAGGTCATGGGTAACACTGGGTAGTAATAATCACAACAGTATCGTTATCATCTTATACACACTGATAAATAACCACTTGCAAACTACTTTAGCACCCATTTTGTCTAATAACTTTCATACCAACCCTATGTGTTAAGCCCGATATTGGGGAGACTTAAATTTAAAGGCTGTTAAAGAGCTGGTATATGATCCCATGGTAGGTTAATTACAAAATTAGGACTGAAGGATGTTGTCTAAAATGGTATGGATGAGCATTGTCTTACTAGGATGACTAAGCTATAACAGGGACCATGTTCTCTGCTGATACCTGGGCCTCCTTTGAACAACAAGCACACTGGGATAGAGGAGGGTATGTGAGAGCCACTGCCCACTGAGTGGCAGGTTCCGGGGAAGTGGGTAATGGAACTTCTCTCTTGGTGTTGCCCACTCCACAGAGGGGCTCTGGTAGGGCAACAAGCCTGATCCTGCCAAGAATCTGGCAGTGCTTGTGAAACCAGTTTTTGAGAGGCTTACTGGCATGGCCATCAAACAGCTATAATGAGCTCTCGTCAGTGGGTTGGGAAAGATATCAGTTCTTTCGCTGCTGGATGTTGGGAGGTCTGAGAGTCCTGGAGGAGAGGTTGGTGGAGCCAGCATGGTGGTGGTGGGCACGTGGGAGGCTCAGGCCAGCAGCCACTTACCAAACAGCATGAAAATGTCTCAGTATTTGAGCAACCAGTAGGGCTGTTGTGTAACATCCAGCCTGGCTATAAAGGATAACACACTTTTAAGTAAAAAGGCTCAAGTTGTCCAGTGATGTAAGACTTCCCACCCAGAGAAAATGGCTAGAAATCCTTTTTGTGGTTTTCTGTTTATTTGTTTTTTTTTACTGTAAGGCATCATTTGGGTTGACAGGACACGTGCTTCCGCCACAAATCAATACCGAAACCTAAAGGAACAAATTGATGAATTTCAAGTCCTGCAAAGGATTCTGGGTAGGATGATCACATGATCTGGTCTGCCCTGAATGGTCCCAATATCTGGACTCTCCTTTAAGTCTCAAGAATGTCACAGTTTGCATGCTAAATGTTGTAGCTGAACTAACTCTGTGCTGTTTGGCCAGTGGAAAAATGTGAGAGAGTAACTGAGAATGAGAGGTGAGGATAGATTGTGAACTCTTGGCTGACAGGATTGTGACTTGACATGATTATGTAGGCATGAACAAGACAGATGAAAGTAGAAATGTCCTAAACAGAGAGAATCTAGAAAGGAAGCGGTTAGATTCATTGTTTTGTGAAATTTTCAAACAAAATGGTTTCTATAGAAGTTGAAAGCTAGTGACAAACAATGCCAACAACAAAGACAACAGTAGCTACCATTTAACCAGTGCTCGATAAGTTCCTGGAACTTTGCTAAGGGGCTAGATTATAATTGGATTTCACCCTTACACCCGCTGTCTGAGGTAAACAAAGTAGCCCCAAGTTAAAGATGAGAAACTCTGGGGTTCAGAGAATTTTAATGACTGAACAAGGAACAAACTGGTAAAATCATGGGCTTTGCAATCAGCCTGCCTGGATGTGAACTGTGTTCCTGCCACACACTTGCTGTAAATGTCCTTTTTAAGAGGAGAATTTCTAAGACTAAGATGAGGGTATCAAAAGCCTTTGGAGCTAGGAGTAGGAAAGCAGGAAAGGAGTGTCCATTTACTTCCAACCCAATAAAACTTTCCATTAATCAACGTATATTGAGTTCCAACCATGTATGCAGAAGGTGCAAGTTCCTCCAGAGAATACAGAGGAAAGTATAAAACATGGTTTTCCACCAAGGAAAATATGATCTTTGGTTGGAGGGGAGGAATTGATGTCACAGTCACTCTGGCATAGTAAGAAGCATACCTGTCTCGAATTGGATGCTCTGAGATTGATTCCTAGCTTTGCTCATTACAAGTCACATGGCAGGGGTAAGTTGCTTACTTATTCAGAGCCTCAGTATCCTCATGTGTAAGCTGGAGATGGAAATAAGGCCAAACTCATAAAACTATGAAAATCAGATAAAGTAATATAAATGTATCCTAGACACTGTAAAAGGATATTCTGAAATAAACTGTTATTTTTGCAGGAAACATAGGAAATTAAGCAAGAGATGTAAATACAACAAGCATCCAAGGGAAGCTGATTTCCAAGAGTGTTTATCGTCTCTCAATGGACTTACAGTCCATTGGTCTCCCATCTACCTCTCTTTGTGCGCGTTCTTTCTCGCTCTCCTTTTTAATTGAGAAACTCCATTTCCTTATTCCCTTTAGCTATTTCATAGGTCATTGCTCTTTAGGGATGGAGGCTATTTCTGCTATTCTGTTTCCTTTTCATTCAACCATGCAATACTTGTTCCATATCTGGCTAGCTCACTCTGGAAGGGGACAGCAAATTACATATCTCTGGGTGCTTGGTGGAAGTCACTTACCTAGATTTAAATCCCCAATAACGTTTGTGGGGGGGGGGGTTGTAAATAAAGTTTTATTGGAACACATCCACCACATTCTTTTATGTATGTCTGCTTTTAAACTACCATGACAGAATTGTAAATCTCCAATAACACATTAAATACTTAGTATTAGCCAGGTCCATAAATATGTCTGAGATAACAACCATCATTTCTGTATGAGCAGTGATATCCAGTAAATTATAGAATCTGTGAATTGCTTGCAATACAAAGTGTTAAAGACAGAAACAATTAGTTGTTTGGATGTGCAGGTCTGAGAGTCTGTATCATATACATATGTGTGTTTCGTGGAATCTTCCTGAGAGGAAATATTTCATTGTCTGCCTTCTTAGAAACAGTTACACCAGATGATGCCAAATATCACTTCTCATGGTTTTTGTCTTCATAACGGAATAAAAGAATGAGATTTATTGATTATTTTTGTTAAAATTCACTATTGTTTTCACTAGGATAATAAACCGAGGGTCTATTTGTCAAGATCTGCAAATTTTTCTCTGCTGAAGTTCCTTTCATTCTTATGTTCCAAACATCTATGTGAGTAAATGCCAAAAATGTTGGAGAAAAGGGAAGAAAGTGTTGTGATAAAAGGAGGAAGAGTGTCTTTTTAAAAAGAGGATAAGGGAAGAAGAAAACAGCGGGTTTACCACCTTCCATGAACTCTGTGTAAATCACTGGCCCAGAGCTACATGTTTTTATTAATAACAGCCGCAGCCTTTGCTGAACACTCATCCCCTGTCATGTACTGGACTAAACACTTAGAAAGCATTGCTTCATTTTATTCTCAATAACATAATGAAGTTAGGCAATTTGCTCAAGATCATGCATCTAATAACTGAAGAGTTTTGTCAGTGACCAAATGGGTAATTCTGCTTAATTCCATGGTTCTCTATTAGAGGCTTTATGTGTCCACAGATACAAACCACATCCTAAGAGATAAAGGAAAAATTTGATGTCCAGGCATCTTAACACCTTTAACGTGTTTCCATATTAGTTTAGATCTTGATCGAGGATGAGGATGGATACTAGTTACTAGACACTTAAATTTCCACAATCTACACACCTTACCATGGCCCACAATGACCTGCTTGATGTGAGCCCCAGCACATCTCGAGTCATAGCCTCTTCCTGTGGTAGATTTTTAAAAGGCCACAAATACTTTGCAATGCCCCCCATCCAGAAGTGAAGTCATTTTCCTGATCTCTTGATTCTGGGCTGGTCTGTGACTAGTTTGACCGGTAGAATTTGGTGGAAGTGATACTGTGTGTCTTCTGCAGCAGGGCCTCAAGGGACGTTGCAGCTTCTCCTTCATTCTCTCAAATACTGTTTCCACATGAAGAAGTTCAAACTAGCCTGTTAGAGCCGTGGCCCATCCCAGAGCCAGTAGCAGCCGCCAGAGCAGAGTCCCCATCCAGCCCCCAGAATGACTATGGTGGCAAGACATATCTTAAGTCACTATTTTTGGGGGTGGTTTGTTAAGTGGCAACAGATAACTGGGCTACCATCACGCTTCAGGCTCTGGGCTCTAGCCTCTCTGGTCTTCTATCAGTTCATGTTACATGCCATTGTCTTTCCTACTGCAGGGACTTTGCATATGTGAGCCCTATACATGGAAAAGTTCCCCCTCCTGTCTTGTCCAATGGTTTACTCCTTGTCATCCTTTAGGCCACAGCTTAAAAGTCACCACCAGAGAAAATCCTTTACTGACCATCTATGTACAGTAGATTTCTTATTATCCAAATCAGCCCCTTGCTTAGTTTTTTCACTGCATGTATAACAATTTGCTATTGGTTTGTCATTGCCTATTTTCCTCCTACCCAACTCGAAGCTCCATGAGAGGAGGTAGAGAGGATGTTTGCCCTTTCCTCCATTGCATCCTGGGAGAGTGCCTGGCAGAGGGTCTCATCCACAATACCTTAGATCCCTTTACCATTTTTGTACACACATCTGCCCAGAGGCCTATCACTCTCAACAGCCAGCACTTGCTTCTCTTTTTGGAGGACTGCCCCCATGGCTGCTGAAAGCCAGCTGGATTTACCTGTAATGAAGAGAACTGAAGACTAGGAATTAGGATAGCCCAGGCCAATGACCAGGGAGTGGGGTAGTGCGTATAAATACTCCAGCCCCCTTATCCCCGGACAGGACAACTCTGGGGTATGATCTACACTGCCTGCACTACTCACCTACAGGAGTGAGCAAAGTTCCCCTCCATGGGACCATCTTAGCTTATTTTCTTATTGTGTCCAAAGTAAGTGTATACCCTTGATTGGCATCCCTCCTTTCCCTGTCCCGTTTCCCCAATCTCCTGCAGGCTTTAATGTGAACACTCCCTAAAATAAGTCACTTTCACACAAATCCTAGGGTTAGAATCTGCTTCTGGGAAAGTCACCCTAAGGCAGTGTGTTGACTGAATAAATTCATTACAGCAATTCTGGATTTCTACATATTTGCTTTTCACATGGACATCGTTAACCCCGCCTCATAATCAGAATCCAGATATATTCTGCAGCATCACTGGCCTTTGCAGCCTTGTTTGTGCAATTATTTCAATGTTTTACTGCAGTTTGCCCTGGTGTTTTATAAAGATGAGTGGGAAGTGCAAAAACGTAAGCACTGACACTAGCTGCTAAACAACTGAAACAAAGATAAAAACCACTCGGTGTGCTGAAAGCAGGGAATCTTTGATTATATCGGAATCCCCGGTGGACTGAAGCTGGTCGTCTGGATGTTCAATTGTGAAGAGTGAGTACCAAATTAAAGAACATATGGGAAATTCTGGAAATAGATCATCTGGGACTGTATTGAAAAATGAGGCTTATTGAAAGACATGGAGAAATCTTTAAAAAGTATGGAAATTATGAAAATTGGCACCAAAACCCCTTCCAGAGTTCCAAAGACTAAGAAGTTTATGGAAGCAGAGAGCAGTTATCAGAGATGAGCTTGCCTTGTGTTCCCTTGTCAAGAAGAGAAATAGTCTCATACTCAAGTCTCACCTGACAAATGTTTCATGAAATCCTGTAAAATCCTATTAAAGTCACCCTCGCTGTCTCCTGC
>NW_006783414.1:4510577-4536984 GCF_000442215.2 Lipotes vexillifer | reverse complement strand
ACCTATTAAAGGCACCCACGCTGTCCCCTGCTGAATTCCCTACGCAGTCTCACGAAATCACCACCAGCAAGTCGTTCTTCTGCATTTTGAAATAAATTTCTTCTTCTTACCGAATGTCACTTTAAGTAAGCTAAAAAAGTAGGCTTTGGAGGCAAGCAATTGTATAAGACATGAGTTCTACTACTTGCATTTAATGTTCAAACCAATTGTTAATGTTTTAAATAATGTTTAAATAATTAAAAACTTTAGTGATGCTTTTGGATTCGTGGAACGAAACTCCTCCATATCACATGCAAAGTTTTGGGTTTCTTCAGTCCTATTCATTCAGCTTTTATATGGATTTTTTTTTTGGAATTAATGTATTATACATGGCAGAAGAAAATTCCACAGTCTGATGGAATAATACAAATCGCAGCTCTGCCACTAATTATGTAACCTCCTGGAAGCTGATCTTTCTAAGACTCAGTTTATTCAGCTGTAATCATGCTTCCTATGTAGAGCTGTCATGAGGATTAAGTTAGAGAAACTAAATAAAGTATATAGGGCTTAACCTGCATTCGGTGAATCTTGATTCTCTTCCTCATGCTTCCCATCACAAAACAGTTGGTATGAATGACTTTGCAGACTATTGGATTATCTTGGCTGGAAGACCAAGTCTGAACTCCTTAGCATGACACGCAAGGCTCCATGTGATCTGACCTCCACGTTTCTCCTGGCTCATCAAACTCCGGCCCCTTTCCCCACCCGTCACTCTGATTATAAAGGAGCACATGGAGCTACCTGCACCCAGGAAGTGCCAAGCTCTTCTTCCCTGCAGGTCTTTCCTCTCCAGAATGCCCTCCCCAGGACTTGGTTCAGATGAGTCATCTTCCTGGACTCTTGGAGTCCCCACTTCCTCCAGCCTGGGTAAAGTGTCCTGTATAGCCTCCCAGGACCCTGGGTCTCCCTCTAACATAACACTTGTCACTTAGCTTTTAAAATATCTCTAATGCCAGTTTCCTCCATTAGATTATAACATCCTCACATAAGGGTATTATATTATCTTATACTCACTAGTCACTCTTCTAAGACCTTTCCATATACAACTTATTTTATTATTACAACAACCAACCCTATCAGATAAGTGTTCATAGCTGCCCCACTTTAGAGGTGGGAGAAAGGAAAGAAGAAAGATAAATTACATGATTCCCCCATGACCAAATATCTAGTAAACAACAGAGCCGGCTCTGTTACCTCTGTGCTAAAATCCAGAATATGAGACCAACAAGTACTCAGTAAAAACTGAATAAACAGACAATTCAATCTCAGGAAGGAGAGCAAGATCTGAGCAGGGATAGAGATCATTTTAGACCAAAGCCCACACTATCATAGTTTATTTTTAAAAAGCAAAGAACTAGCAAATAAAACCTAGACTTTGGAAGAACCTCTTCCAGTGTCATGAATTGATTCTGGAATAATGGAGCATGCACTGCCTTGGGGACCAGGAGACCTGAATCCTAGTATCTAGCTGGGTGACATGCCCCTTGATAGACATCAGTCGCCTCATCTATTAAGTAAGAGCAATGAATGAAGTGGATTCAGAAGCCTTCCCAAGATGAGATGTTCATGTTACGTGATTCCAACAGAGGAGTCCTACTTTAGGGACAAGGACTTGCTGCCCCTCTGCCTGTCAGTGGTCACCTCCACATCATCATTTTGTCTCAGTGTGAAATCCTGGCTTTGTAAGTTCTAAGCAATGTGATCTTGGAGGTTACTTAACTATTGAATACATCATTTTTGCATCTCTGTCTCCACTACTGGAAAGAGAACTGATGTATTACTGCTTAATTGCCTAGTGTCTACAGAGACTTGTCCCTAGTAGGCATGGCCATGGGAGAGAGAAGGAAATTGGTTTGCAGATTTTTACCAAGCCATGATATCAATACATTATTATTTAAAACAATCCTAGTGAATATATAGATAGATAGATAGACAGGATCTCAGAGGTAGTATTGTCAGCTCTATTTCCAACTTTCGGGTCAATGATTGATTGAAACAGCTGACAAAGGAGAAAATGAATGCTTGCCATCACAATTTTGAGTTCAAGTTTGAAGTGAATTAACACATGGGATAAATGCAATGTTTATAAACAAACCATGGCTGGAAAATATTGGCAGAATACAGAGGTCAAGTCCACTTAGCACAGAAACACTGATAACAATCAAAATGGTCAGTTCAAGTCCACAAAAGTACAAATGCAGGGAAAAGTTGGAAGTAAGATTTAATTTCTCTTTAATTTTCTTGGCAGCTGTTTGGCATGATATGAAGCCTAGTCTAATTTGCATACTCGTAGAGTCACATTTAAATTCCTAGCTCCTGATTTACGTTGTGTGAACTAACCCTCATGGAGTCAGTTCATTTTAGGTGTCTCTTCAGCTGCTCAAGAAAATGAAAAATGAGAGAAGAGGAGAAACAGGAGGGTAAAAAGGAGAATGAGAGGCAGGGGAAGAAAGAGAAAAAATTAATCTCAGATTCAAAGCTCACAGTTTCAATAATAGCCACAATATCAGACTATTTTGCTCCTCACGATGAATAAAGCTATTTTTCTCCTCACGATGAATAAATCCTGAGATAAGATGGACTTTATACATCTCCCAATACACACAAATATATGTAAACGTAAAATATTTACCTTTCAAGGTATGGTGTGTGTGGTATTAAACTAAGGTATGTAGAGTATTAGTAGATAAACACTACAAAGAATTACCAAGCTACTAACATATAATGATTCAATACTCCCTCTGTTTTCAACTCTGTGTGTGTGTGTGTGTGTGTGTGTGTGTGTGTCTAAGTTGATGGATAAATGGGATCAGAAATTTGATGAGTCAAATAAAGACCCAACATCTTTTAGCTTTCATAAACTTTCAGAACCATAGAATATGTCATATTGAGGTCAAAGCCATCATTTTAATATTAAAGAACTGAAGCTCAGAGAGTTCTGTCTTCAGAGGGGCAGAGATGGCTGGATCTTCAGCTATGGTTCTGCTCCCCTTCATACCGTAGAGTTGCTGCTGGAAGGGGACAGCATATTTCTCATTGTCTCTGCATCCAAATGAGACCATGTGATCACATCAATGGATTGAGTGGGAAAGCCAGAAGTGTCACTTCCAGGCTTTTCAACCACCTTAACTATCTCAGGTTAAGAAACAGCTGTGCCTTTTTCCAATCTCCCTTTCCTCCATTTCCTGACTAGACACAGAGGTTCCTGAGGCCCTTGAGGATGATGATTCCACAAGATGGGAAAAAAAATCTACATCACTGAATCATCAAGTGGCAAACATCCCCTGTTAACCAAGAATACCTGTACAGAACAGTTCTGTGAGGAGAAAAAAAAAAAAACTAACTTTATGCTAAACCACTTAAATGTTAGAGATTTTACTTGTTCCTGTAGCTTAATGTTGCCCTAGGTAACAGAGGTCATTAGTACCAATCAGATTTCCTGATTGACCACTCAGTATTCCTGCTATTTTTCAGATATGTTTGTTGCATCCATGCATCCTTGTGTTTCTGGATGCAACCCAGATTCCACTCCTGGCTGTATCTTTCTCCTCTTTATCCCAGGAACCTAGCACAATGCCAGACTCACAACAGGTTCTCAATAAATATTCATTGAATGAAAGGTCAGCAGTTACCTCAGCTGTAAAATGGGAATTGAATCTTTTAAATACTTGAAATCAAGACACTGGATCATATGATTCTGTGAGTTCTTTATGCTCTGAAATCTGCAAAATCTCTAGTCCAATAAATCCTCCATATCCTTCTGCTTTGGTTTGTTTTCAGTTTATCCTTAGTTCTGATTTTGTAAAATTCCATTCTTGTGATTTTTTTTCTCTTATCTATCTATATTTAATATTGTACAAACTGTCTGGCCCTGGATTGAAGTGGGGAGAACATACTTCTCTTTGATTTGCCAAGGTACACCAGAGCAGCTAATGTTTATTAAGGAGTTGATATTACATAAAGAAAAGCACTCTACTAAGCAAATCATTTACATGCAGTGGCTCATTTTTTCAATACCTTTATTATCCCCATTTCATAGGTAAGAAAACATACTTGGCAAGTTTAAGCAGCTTGTCCAATGTCACATACTTAGGAAACAGCAGAATTGGGATAAGAAGAGAAGTTCGTCTGATTTAAGAGCCTGGGTTTCCAATCTCCAGGCTCTGCCACCGGGTTGCAAGCAACAGAGACAGACTCTGTGTAATCTAAGCCAGAAAAGAAATTTGTTAGAAGGAATAAAGATGAGTGCAAGGTTTTCTTCCTCGGCTCCGAGGTGGTGCCAGATCTGTGGTTGTGTATCTTCATGGAAAGATTCCTACAAGTGAGATTGCTAGATTAAAAGGCAACTACAGTAGGTACACTGAATTAGAGTGGAAAGATGCCTTAAAAATGCTTTAATGTGGGGAAAATAGCAGGTGTCTCATGCAGGCCTGCAAGTGGCCTCACAGATGGCATGACTTTCAGCACTGGGAGTGTGTCACCAGACACCACCAGATGAGGCACAAGAATTATTGAATCATAGTATCTGACCTCAGATTCACAGTTTTGTGGAGAGCCAGGGCAAGAAGATTTCTGTGGTATCTCCTGGCTTCTCAGAAAATACCCCAAGCTCCTGGGAAGTAAAGTTTCAGCCATGTGGCTACAGGGTCTTGGTGCTCTGGCCGAGTGTCAGGTCTGAGCCTCTGAGGTGGGAGAGCTGAGTTCAGGACACTGGTCCACCAGAGACCTCCCTCCTCATAATATCAATCAGCAAAGCTCTCCCAGAGATCTCCGTCTCAACCCTAAAACCCAGCTCCACTCAACGACTAGCAAGCTCCAGTGCTGGACACCCTATGCCAAGCAACTAGCAAGAGAGGAACACAACCCCACCCATTAGCAGAGAGGCTGCCTAAAATCATAATAAGTTCACAGACACCCCAAAACACACCACCGGTTGTGGTCCTGCCCACCAGAAAGAAAATATCCAGCCTCATCCACCAGAAAACAGGCACCAGTCCCCTCCACCAGGAAGCCTACACAACCCACTGAACCAACCTTAGCCACTGGGGGCAGACACCAAAAACAATGGGAACTGTGAAACTACAGCCTGTGAAAAGGAGACCCCAAACACTGTAAGTTAAGCAAAATGAGAAGACAGAGAAACACACAGCAGATGAAGGAGCAAGGTAAAAACCCACCAGACCAAACAAATGAAGAGGAAATAGACAGTCTACCTGAAAAGGAATTCAGAGTAATGACAGTAAAGATGATCCAGAATCTTGGAAATAGAATGGGGAAAATACAAGAAACGCTTAACAAGGACCTAGAAGAACTAAAGAGCAAACAAACATTGACGAACAACACAGTAAATGAAATTAAAAACTCTCTAGAAGGAATCCATAGCAGAATAACTGAGGCAGTGGAACGGATAGGTGACCTGGAAGATAACATAGTGGAAATAACTACAGCAGAGAAGAATAAAGAAAAAGAATGAAAAGAATTGAGGAGAGTCTCAGTGACCTCTGGGACAACATTAAATGCACCAACATTAAACAAGTTGGACATAATTGATATTTATAGGACATTCTGTCGAAAAACAATAGAATACACTTTCTTCTCAAGTGCTCATGGAACATTCTCCAGGATAGATCATATCTTGGGTCACAAATCAAGCCCCGGTAAATTTAAGAAAAATGAAATCGGGCTTCCCTGGTGGCGCAGTGGTTGAGAGTCCACCTGCCGATGCAGGGGACAAGGGTTCGTGCCCTGGTCCAGGAGGATCCCACATGCTGCAGAGCGGCTGGGCCCATGGGCCATGACCGCTGAGCCTGCGCGTCCGGAGCCTGTGCTCTGCAATGGGAGAAGCCACAACAGTGAGAGGCCCGCGTACCACAAAAATAAAAATAAAACTGAAATTGTATCAAGTATCTTTTCCGACCAGAATGCTATGAGACTAGATATCAATTACAGGAAAAAAACTATAAAAAATATAAACAGATGGAAGCTAAACAGTGTGCTACTAAATAACCAAGAGATCACTGAAGAAATCAAAGAGGAAATCAAAACGTATGTAGAAACCAATGACAATGAAAACACGATGACCCAAAACCTATGGGATGCAGCAAAAGCAGTTCTAAGAGGGATATTTATAGCAATACAATCCTTCCTCAAGAAACAAGAAATATCTCACATAAATAACCTAACCTTACACCTAAAGCAATTAGAGAAAGAAGAACAAAAATACCTCAAAGTTAGCAGAAGGAAAGAAATCATAAAGATCAGATCAGAAATAAATGAAAAAGAAATGAAGGAAATGATAACAAAGATCAATAAAACTAAAAGCTGATTCTTTGAGAAGATAAACAAAATTGTTAAACCCTTAGCCAGACTCATCAAGAAAAAAAAAGGGAGAAGACTCAAATCAACAGAGTTAGAAATGAAAAAGGAGAAGGAACAACCGACACTGCAGAAATACAGAGGATCGTGAGAGATGACTACAAGCAGCTCTATGCCAATAAAATGGACAACCTGGAAGAAATAGACAAATTCTTAGAAATGCACAACCTTCCGAGACTGAACCAGGGAAAAATAGAAAATACAAACAGACCAATCACAAGCACTGAAATTGAGACTGTGATTAAAAATCTTCCAACAAACAGAAGCCCAGGACCAGATGGCTTCACAGGCGAATTCTGTCAAACCTTTAGAAAAGGGCTAACACCTATCCTTCTCAAACTCTTCCAATATATAGTGGAGGGAGGAACACTCCCAAACTCATTCTATGAGGCCACCATCACCCTGATACCAAAACCAGACAAAGATGTCACAAAGAAAGAAAACTACAGGCCAGTATCACCGATGAACATAGATGCAAAAATCCTCAACAAAATACGAGGAAACAGAATCCAACAGCACATTCAAAGGATCATACACCATCGTCAAGTGGGGTTTATCCCAGGAATGCAAGGATTCTTCAATATACACCAATCAGTGTGACACACCATATTAACAAATTGAAGGAGTAAAACCATATGATGATCTCAATAGATGAAGAAAAACCTTTTGACAAAATTCAACACCCATTTATGATAAAAACCCTCCAGACAGTAGGCATAGAGGGAACTTACCTCAACATAATAATATGACAAACCCACAGCCAACATCGTTCTCAATGGTGAAAAACTGAAACAATTTCCACTAAGATCAGGAACAAGACAAGGTTGCCTACTCTCACCACTATTAGTCGACATAGTTTTGGAAGTTTTAGCCACAGCAATCAGAGAAGAAAAAGAGATTAAAGGAATACAAACCAGAAAAGAAGAAGTAAAGCTGTCACTGTTTGCAGATGACAGGATACTATACACAGAGAATCCTAAAGATGCCACCAGAAAACTACTAGAGCTAATCAATGAATCTGGTAAAGTAGCAGGACACAAAATTAATGCACAGAAATCTCTTGCATTCCTATACACTAGTGATGAAAAATCTGAAAGAGAAATTAAGGAAACACTCCCATTTACCATTGCAACAAAAAGAATAAAATACCTAGGAATAAACTTACCTAAGGAAACAAAAGACCTGTATGCAGAAAACTATAAGACACTGATCAAAGAAATTAAAGACGATACAAACAGATGGAGAGATATACCATGTTATTGGATTGGAAGAATAACATTGTTAAAATGATTCTACTACCCAAAGCAATCTACAGATTCAGTGCAAACTCCATCAAACTACCAAGGGCATTTTTCACAGAACTAGGACAAAAAATGTCACAATTTGTATGGAAACACAAAAGACCCCAAATAGCCAAAGCAGTCTTGAGAAAGAAAAATGGAGCTGGAGGAAAGAAGGGAAACAGGGAGAGAAGGAAGAAAAAAAGGAAGAGAAGAAGGGAGAAAGAGAGAGGGGTGAGATCCAGCTCTATTTAATTGGCCCTAAAAGGTTGATTTGCCCCCCCCCTTTGACCTGGGAATCTGCTCTAGAAAAATAGATAGATACATGATAGATACATGATAGATACATGATAGATACATGATAGATGCATGATAGATACATGATAGATACATGATAGATACATGATAGATAGATAGATAGATAGACAGACAGACAGACATAGACAACAGATAAATAGATGGGTAGATAATGGATAGATGATTGAATGTATGGATAGATAGATAGGAGATGAATAGATGGGTGGATGGATGGATAGATTGACAAAGGATAAGTGGATGGATAGATGGATGGATAGATAATAGTGTTGACTGAAAAAAATGCACAACCTGAAAGATGAGAATTATGTTTTATTCAGTGGACTTGCTGAGGACTTAAGCCCAGGACTTAAGCCTCTCAGGTACTCTGAGGGACTGCTCCAAAGAGGTAAGAGGGGAGCCGGGATATATAGGAGTTTTTGCAGAAAAACAAAAACAAAGAAATAGTCAGAACATCAAAAGATTACTGTTAATTAAAGAAAACCAGATATCTCTAGTTAATGAATTTAGTGCTTATCTATGTATGGAAAGATGCAAGAATCTGGGCTTGTTTAAATCATTCCTTTGATATGTACCTTTACTATCTAGGGCCAGTATCCTGTCTTTCTCCATCCTGAAGCCCCTCAGTGTGCACAGTTGGGCGCAGCCGCAGTGGTTGATGGCTGCAGCATCCTTTGTTTACTGACATGGCAGGCGACATTCTTCATCTATAATAGATAGATAGATAGATAATAGAAAGATAGATAGATAGATAGATTTTTTTTTTAAGTCTTCAGGCACAAAGATGTTCTTGCCAGCATTACTTAAAAGAGCAAAGAAGAGCAAACAATCCACATAACCAACGTATTATGCTGAGGTAGATTAAATTATAGCATAACTCCTCTGCAGAATTAAATAATGTCTCAGGATTATGCAGCAACATTTTTTAAAAGATGCTTATAATGTTCCATTTTTAAAAACAGACTATAAAACTGAGCAAATAGTATGGTCAAGGAACAACACTTCTTTCTAATTTTTTACATTGTCCAAATATCCTCTTACCCTCTAACATATTTTATAACAATATACATACACACTGATGTGTGTGTGTATGTATTTTTTCCCATCAGGATCCAATTTAGACCATTGAATTTGGAGGTCGCTCAAGTCAAGAGTTCAGGTTCCCTTCAGCTGTGCTCAGTGCCTTTTCATTTCTCATTTAAACATGAGCTGAGAGCTGGGGATGCCAACATTCTTGCCATGGACGAGAGGAGGATGGTTCTTCATTGCCTGGGGATTCCAGCCCCATCCATCATCCAAGACAGATCCATTCACATTCCTGAGAGAGAGAGAGAGACAGAGAGGAGCACTGCAGAGCAAGCAACTAATGGCCAACTAATCAACTGTCTTAAAGATTACCAGTCACACTACAGACAAATTGATCCAGCCAGCTTTGTGCAGTCGACTGCCTGAAATTCCCCTCAACCAAGAGCGTTTGGTTTGCTCGGATGCCCTGTCACGTTAGAAAGTGACTCATTTGCTCTCTGCCTCACTCTGTGATGCACAGACCCAGTTGTTTTGGGTTTTCTTTAGACTTAAGATTAAACATGATTGAGGGGAAAGGTTGGGAAGTTGTTAAGGATTAAAAATTTGGCTTAACTTCTTAATGGTTCAACTAACTTTTAATTAACACCAGAAAAAAAAAAAAAAAAAAGGAAAGGAAAAGGCTGTACCATCAATCCGTCCAGATGTTAGTTGCCATTTAGTTGTTAACACTTATTTTTTTGTTGCACCGAAAACTCCCAAGATATATTTTGACATTATTTGCCCTCCTTTATAATTAGAGTTAGCAAGACCAGCATCTTTTAACAAGAGAATGTTCTTAAAATACCTGACATCATTTTGAAGGCTTCTCCCTTTGTGAAACCTATAATTATAACTTTTACTGTATTATGCTGCTAAGTTTATTTTAGATGGAAAAAATCCTTTAACTTTTAGTCCAGAGTCACTAAAAACAGGCTGTAAGAATGACTGAGGCTATAAAGGCACATCTACTTTTATGATGCACACTTAGTGTGAACGAGGCTCTGTAATACAGGGGGAAGGCCCTGACCCTTACAAGGAACCAGCTGTAATGGGTTAAACGGTGCCCCCCTCCCCGCAAAATGAAATGTCCCTGTTCTAAGCTCTGGGATCTATGAATATGACCTTATCTGGAAAAGGGGTCTTTGCAGATGTAATTATGTCAAGAATATCAAGATGAGATCATCATGGGCTATATGGATGGGCCTTCTATCCCATGACAAGAGTCCTTGTAAGAGACACACAGAGAGGACACAGGGAGAAAAAGGAGAAAAAGGCAGAGACTGGAGTTTTGCAGCCACAAGCCAAGGGCACCTAAAGCCTCCAGAAGCTGGAACAGCTGCCAAGGACAGATTCTCCCCTAGCGCATTCAGAGTCTAGTGGCCCCCTGGCACCTTGATTTTGGACTTCTGGCCTCCAGAACTGTGAGAAAATAAATTTGTATTGTTTTAAGTCATCCAGTTTGTAGTAATTGATCATAGCCACCTTAGGAAACTAACATACCATCTGCATTATCTTGGATGTGTTACTTAACCAGCCTGGGCCACTTTCCCCCTCATCTCTTAGATAAGGACAGGTACACCTAGCTATAGGATTTTAATTGGGATTAAAACTTAAAATAACATAAAAAACCTGGTACTTAGTGGGTGCTCAAAAAACAAAAGTAGTTGTAATTATCACATTGTTGTTACTAATACTATGAATTTCACAAAAATTGAAGGGAAGCAATAACCAGAGACTTTGGAAGGCTTGCAGCCTTTTTTTTTTTTTTTTTTTCTTTTCTCAATTTTGGACCAAAGTATTACTCCACTGTTGCGGCCTCTCCCATCGCGGAGCACAGGCTCCGGACGAGCAGGCCCAACGGCCATGGCTCACGGGCCCAGCCGCTCCACGGCATGCGGGATCCTCCCAGACCGGGGCACGAACCCGCATCCCCCGCATCGGCAGGCGGACTCCCAACCACTGCGCCACCAGGGAAGCCCTTGCAGCCTTTTTATTTCCTTTCCCCAAGATACGTGATGAAAGACTGACCTGTTTTTAATGGAAGGCTTAAACTATTGGAAGTTTACATTCAGGGATTTTTTTTTCAATGGCCTCACCCTATACTGAGATAATGATAAATAGTAAGCTGAGTAAATATTAAACTAAAGAAGTGGTCTAGGAAACAGGTATAATTAAGCTGGTGTTACAGTCTATTAACCCCCTTTATAGGAAGAAAACAATGGTCTTTCCATAATAGAAACCCAGCTTGAACCACAGGCTGGAAAATCTTGTGAGCATGGAGTCTAATTTGATTAGCCAGTCATGTCTCCCCTCTCCGTAAACTCTATGGACTCCCCATTTCAGAGAGAAATCCCATCTCTCTCTTTGTCTTGCTCTTGTGTCCTATTGTTACCCTCCCTCAGTTATGATCCTCCATCCTCATTTCTCTCATTTCCACCACCACTAGCCTGGTCCAGGCTTCAAAAATGCTTCCCTGGATGACAGCTGCTCTCTCCTCAGTGACTTTATTCTTCCAACCTGGGCACCTCTGTAGACCATTTTCATGCAGCAGCCAATTGAGTAAATGTTTAAAAACACAAATTACTCCCTGTTGACACACAGCAATGGCTTCTCATCTCACTTGGAACAAAATCCAAGCATCTTGCCCTGAACTCTGCAAGCCTGACATCCCCCAGGTCCACTCGCCGCCTCTCCTTTTAGCCTCTGTCTCACTCCAGCCTCCTCCTTGCTCCCCAAACACTCTGAGCTCATTCCTTCCTTTGAGACTTCCCTTCAAGTCGTCCCTGCTTCCGATGGTCTCTGAGCCAATCCCTCCCTTCCCTATGGCTGGCCCCTCTAGATGCTCAGGTCTCACTCCCATATCACCTCCTCAGAAAAGCTATCTTTGACCATCTACTACTTTCAATCCCATCACCCTGTTTAATTTTCTCCTTAGTGTTTACCACCATCTGAATCAGTGTGTTTGTTAATTTGCTCACTTGGTTTCTGCCTGTCTCTCCCTATACAATATAAACTTCTTAAGAGCAAGAACTTTGTCCACCTCATTTACTGCTGTGTCCCCACTGCCTAGAATGGTACCTGGCTCATTGAAGGTGACCACAAATACCTACTGAATGTTCAACAAGTACTGACTCAGAACAGTACTAAAGGATTTTGCCCCTCAGGGGATATTTGTCAGCATCTTGAGATTGTTTATACTGTCACATCTGAGGTGGGTACTGCTGGCATCTAGTTAGTGAGTAGAGACCAGGGATGCTGTTGAGCATCCTACAAAGTACAGGATGGTTCCCACAATGAGGAACTGTCCTATCTGAAGTGCCAACAGTGTCGAGGTTGAGAAATCCTGATTTTTAGTCCACAAGTTGTCTACCAGATGTGGTACAAAGTGCCGACGATCAGTGCTTCACACAAAAGCTTTTAGGAGGGAGAAAACAGTAACCACAGTGTGTGATAACTGACTAATTACGGGTAGGTCCAGAGTATATGGAACCTAAGAACTGGCACATAAACCAGCCAGAAAGAACTCAGAAATTGTTTACGGAAGGGGAAGGGGGGCAGGGGACAGCCAAACTTCCATGACCACGTCCACATACCACCTGTTCTATGATGTATACAATATTTTTCACTAAATCCACTCAGCTTTGAACTAAATACATTTAAGATGTTGATCCCGCTAGTTTTATGTAATTGTCATTTTCTATTGAATCATTTTTTAAAGAGCCTCATTGAGATGTAATTTACATGCCATACAATTCGCCCACGTAAAGTGTGCAAATAAACGTTTTTTCCAAAAAGAAGCAGACTCACGGATATAGACAACAAACTAGTGGTTATCAGTGGGGAGAGGGAAGGGGGGAGGGGCGATATAGTGGTGTGGATACAAGGGGTTATTATGGGATTATATGAAATCTTGTGTGAAACTTTTGAATATTGTAAAGCACAGTAAAATTTAAAGGGGTTTTCATTCAATTAAAAAAAGACTGCTCACTCCCATGAGAAAAAAAAGAAACGAAAACATTTTTCAGTGTATTCACAGATACGGGCAACCATGGCCACAGGCAAACTGAGGACATTTTAATCACGATTAACTCCCTTTTTAAAATGCTCATCCAGATGTTTCCTGTGGGCATCTTGCTAACTAACAGTGCTGGAAAGTCCTGCCCTGGGCTTCTCTGGTGGCGCAATGGTTAAGAATCCACCTACCAACGCAGGGGACACGGATTCGAGCCCTGGTCCGGGAAGATTTCACATGCCACGGAGCAACTAAGCCCGTGCGCCACAACTACTCTAGAACCCGTGAGCCACAGCTACTGAAGCCCATGCGCCTAGAGCCCGTGCTCTGCAACCAGAAGCCACTGCTATAAAAAGCCCACTCACCGTAACGAAGAGTAGCCCACGTTCACCTTAACTAGAGAAAGCCTGTTCACAGCAGCAAAGACCCAACATAGCCAAAAATAAAAACAAATAAATAATTTTTTTAAAGAGATCAACACATTAAAAACACCCCACATAAAACAAAAAAACCAAAAAAAAAGAAAGTCCTGCCCTTTTGGAGACACTGTTTGACACCCAGTCTCTGAGGTGCAGAGCAAGTCAGGTGTGGTCAGGCATCTCCCGATGCACTTGGCCTATGGTTTGGGCAGACAGGAATGAGTCAGAAAGGGCTAAGTCTTAAGGAGTAACATGATAGGGCTTTGCGGTCTGTGGAGAAGCCTGAGGTCGGGAAAGGAGCCAAGAGCAAAGTCTTTCGTTTGAGGTCTCGGGTGCCCAGATCATGGTGAGAAGGTCTGGGGAAGCATCAAAGGTTAGGACCCAAGGGTGAGAGCAGGGGTTAGCAAATGCAGGAAGACGCTCATAGCAGCAGGGAGCAGAGGACTCAAGCAGGGCAGCCCAGCCCCTCTGCTCAGGCCCACCTTGCCTGGCCAGCCTCCTGGAGTCAAGGGTCCATCCCAGGTCTTCTGACTGCACTTCCTCATTCCCCTCATCCTGCAGCAAGGTGACAGGTAGGTGACAATGCCGCATTCCCTAGAAGGCCAGGACCCAAGCCCTAGCTGTCTCCTTATCATCCTTTGTGTCACCCCCGAAGGTCCAGCATGATCTGTTTTTACAAGGACCCTGACAGCTCCATTCAGACAACCAGAGACTTTACAAGACAAAAATAGAACACTCAACCTTGAGATGTGAAAATACTGATAGAAATGGCACGGTTTCTACATTGGCATTGCTGTCTGCTGAGAGATCAAGCCCTCTTAGCCTTGTAAGAGGCGGCATGATAGGCATCACGTCAATACAGAGCTGGCATCTGAAGCTTTCATTTCTGTTCTGACACCAGACAGTCTGTTGCCATGGAAATGATTCTGTCACCTTGCAAATGCAGCTTTCCTTCCAGAGATGCAGAACAACCAAGCATGTCTGCATTTGGTAACTGAACATGGCCAAGGGTTGTCATTCCGCCCTGTAGAGAGCATACCACTTGCATCTCTCACTTTGAGCCTTCTGACTGCATGGTCAAGGATTTTGTCACATTAAGGCAGTTTAAAAAACAAAAATAGAGTAGTTTCCTCTTTACTGACAAAATCACCTCCATCAGTCTTATCTCCTCTCAGCCATTAAAAAGATGCATGGTACCTCATTAACCTCAAGGAACCCAGCACCAACTAGCCTACTTCTGAGTCTGGGGGAAGATGCTCTTGAGATGTTTTAGAGCTATTTGGCTACTAAGAAGATATTTAGTTGTCTCCTAAAAATATTCCTTCGATACCCATCTGGTAAGACTGCTAATTCCCAGGCAAAGTTCAAAAGTCATAAAGCTCACTAAAATGATCTCAGCCCACAATTTGTTTCAATGTGTTTACACACCAAAGTAACAAACTTTGTAAACTATGCTTCCAGTAACAAAGTACTAGCTGCATGTTTTCTGATTAGGCGTCATAAGATCACTGAGGAAGATAGCACCGCTACTAGTACCACTTACCCAGTGAGTCTGGGAGAAGTCAAGCTGATGTCTTCTGACTCCAAATCCCTTGCTCATAGAACATCACACAGCCTCAGAAAACCATGGTGCCTGGCAGAATAGGATCAATGCAGAGAATATTACAGCCAGGTGGCTTTGGGATATAGCATTCTTTTTTTTTTTTTTTTTTTTTGCGGAGCACAGGCTCCGAACACACAGGCTCAGCGGCCATGGCTCACGGGGCCAGCCGCTCCGCCACATGTGGGATCTTCCCAGACCGCGGCACGAACCCGTGTCCCCTGCATCGGCAGGTGGACTCTCAACCACTGTGCCACCAGGGAAGCCCAGGCTTTGGGATATAAACGAGGGGGAAAAAATCATATTTCAGGAGAAATGAGAACTACTTTGGTGGAGGAAGCAATATTTGATGAACAAGAGGTTTGCAAGTGGAAATCAGGAGTAAAATTCTTAGTCAGAAGGAATATTTACAGGTTTCCCCAAGGCTGGCCCTTCTCCATTACTGAGTGCGGAAGAATTTTGTCTTAAAGGCTTTCCACATTCTTTACTCCTGTGCTTTGCATTCATGTTTTGAGGATTAAATGAGTTAATCCAATAAAGTACTTAGAACTATATCCAATGTGAAATAAGTGTTAAGATGTTACCTATAAGATGGATCTGTGATTCTGACTGATGAAAATAATTGATGATCACTGAATTTCTTCCCATACTTGTCACTGTTTGTTTCTTAAGAGAAAAACAAACTATTCAGGAAAGGAATGAGTTTATCTGTTTAACCTAGATTTTATGTAGTTGGTGCTTTACTTGTTGGCTGGAGAATGGGCTTCGTAAGGTCAAGGCAGTGAGCTGGTTTATAAACATTTGCATAATCTGTATAGATAGTAGGCTTCGGCCACTCCCGCCACAGACTCAGATGCAAGGGCAAAAGCTTTCAGGCTGTCATAAAACCCGTGCACATTATTACCTTTAATTCTTGTCAAACTGTGAGTGCTTCAATGTTTATATTATTGCTTTAGTACAGAACAACTCATAGAATTCTTAGGACCTGACTTGTCTCCAATATGAGAATTCTCTTCTGGTTCACAAGGGGAAGGGGAGGGCCTTGTGCCTTATGACTAAGACTCAAGTATCACCCCAATTTGCTTTTGCCTATCACTTCCCTTTTAGAATACAATGAAAATAGAAGAGCAATGATGATTAGCACACACAATTAATGTTAACCAAGTACACATTAACATAATCACAGATAAAGGGCCATGAGCAACACAGACGTCAGTGCTTGGTGCGGTCACTTACCTCCTGACATCAGGACACCTCTGTCCTCGGAGGCTGTGGAGAACGTCTTCTCAACAGCTTCAGTCTGTAGAGAGGTTGCACTTCAGAAGGTATTGATTTTTCTACAATTTATAGAGTTCTCCAGAAACTTGCTAGTAGGATTTAGTAGATTAATCCCCTTGGAGCATGAAACAAGGTCTTCAAGATCTGGTTTCCTCTTCAATATAGCAGACCAGAAGCATCATGGCAGGAGGACTTCTCAGGAAAGTCTTGACAATATCACCAAGTAACAACTAACAATAAAGGAGAAGTATTCCCATCTCAGGGGTAGGGAGTCACTGTTATAGAAGATTTGGCCTTAATAGGGGAGACACTGACTCTTTGCAAACAAGCTAACTCATGTTCAGAAACAGTATAGTGTAATGCTTAAGCTCTTGGGTTCTGAGACCAGATAGCACAGTTGAAATGCTGAATCTATAACTTAATCGCTGTGTGACCTTGGGCAAATCACACACCCTCTCTGTGCTTCATTTCCTTCATCTACAGAAAGAGCTCATGACAAGGATCAAGTGAGTAAATTCAATAAATCACTCATTACTAAGAGAAATAAGTACTGAAAATCTGATCTATTATTATTTAAGCTCTGTTTAGGAACTTAGGGGATTGGCTAATATATTCTAAGGCATTTCTAGCACACAAAAAGATGCACTTACTTATATTTGTTTGGTTTTGTTTTACATAAAGGAATAAGCACCACTTACACAGGAAATTAGTAGTTCAACTAAATAAACAAATAATGATTAGTACATACTTAATACATGCCAGGCATAGCGCAGAGGAAAAACAAAAACAAAAAATAAAATCATATCTGCTCTCATGAAGCTTACAAATCTGGGGGTGGGAGTGGAAACATGTTATAATCAAGATAAATAAGGAAAATGGGTGGAATGTCAGGGAGTATCAAGGACTAGAGAGGAAAGATGATGCAGGGAAAGGGGGCAGGAGATCTCCTGCATTTAATCATTTAATCAACCAACTCGGCTAAACCCCTAAAGAAAGTCAGGTCTATTCTGGCCTTTTAAACAGAAATACATGTCCTGGTTTCATGGACTAAATAAGGTAATAGTGTAAATGTATACAGCTCCTGTTTGAAAGATGGGACCGACTGTGGTTGAATCGTCTGAGGTTGTGTGTAGAAAGCTCCAGCTCTCTATGTCCAGCCATCCTTGGCCTGTGACGCATGTCACGCATGTCTCTGGAGAGGAAGTGCCATTTTTAGACCCCTGCGCTGTTCTGGAATGACCTCTTACAACCTTTCCCTGAAGTTAGACAGAAGCCCTCTAGTCCTGAAGGCTGCACAGCTGTTTCACCTGTGTTGATTCAGCCTGCGGTGGTCCAGTCTCATTGTATTTGCCTCTTGCAAGTCCTATGGTGCAGTGCTGGCTGGTCCAAGTTATCCTCTGAACTGCTGAACTACTCATGAACTCTAACCCAGAACCTAGGATGGGGATGGAGAGTAGCGGACTCAGGGGACTGGAATGAAGATGCCAGCAGCTACAATTTCTAATATTTTTTATAAAGTAACGAGAATAGGTATGAGGCAGAAAAGATTAACCTCTGAAGATCTGCAGCCCGTCATTTGTTCAGAAAACATTAACGGAGCACCTTCTAGGTGCCTGGCACTTTGCACAGGCACTGGGTATGCAGCAGTGAAAAGATGGAGATGTTTCCTATCTTCCCTGAGCTTCCAGACTAAAGTAAGAGAGAACACACACTGTCACAACAATATCTAACATTTGAATAGTTTTAACATTTTAGAAAGCCTTCCTTTGATCCTCAGATGGCCCTATGGAAATCAGTATTATCATCTCCATTTTAAGTGAAGTAATCAAGATTCCAAGACTAAGTAAGGAAAGCCAGAAGGTAAGGAGACCATTTAAGATCCTTATAATGGGAAATTGACAGCTCCCATTACTTCTATGGTGAGAGGATTGACCTCCCAGCCCTTCTGGAGCTGAGGAGATATGGTACTTTAAAAACCAGGCAAAGGCTTCCCTGGTGGCTCAGTGGTTGAGAGTCCGCCTGCCGATGCAGGGGACGCGGGTTCGTGCCCCGGTCCGGGAAGATCCTACAAACCGCGGAGCGGCTGGGCCCGTGAGCCATGGCCGCTGAGCCTGCGCGTCCGGAGCCTGTGCTCCGCAGCGGGAGGGGCCACAGCAGTGAGAGGCCCGCGTAACGCAAAAAATAAAAATAAAAAAAAAATAACAGGCAAAAGCAACACTTTAGCCCACACATAACATGCATAGGCCAAAAGAAAACATGAAAACAAAGAGTTTCTCAGGGAGGTTGATGTGGAGGTATGGGGGGTGAAAAGCAGAGAGAACCTATAGGAGCTCCCCAAGGGTGAACCTCTCCCATGGATCACCTGCTACAGGGACAGGGGGTAGGCAGTAGGGGACCCTAATTCCCAATCACCAACCTTGGCATCACTCCCCAGGGGACAAGATCTAGTGGTGACATGAGTTTCATCCCCTGCTGATGTGAGACAAGGGAGAGAAGGAGGTGGGAGGAAATGGAAGGGAAATCCCCAAGTCCTCCATCCTATGCCAAGCCCTGGGAGAGCAGTCTCAGATCACTCTGACTGTTCTCCGTGGGTGATACTATCAGCAAGACATATCGATGAGAAAGCGCAGGCTTGGAGAGATGAGGCAACTTTCCGTAACAAAACTACTTTCTTGTTTACACTGGGCTGGTCAGATGGCAAATGGCAGTACACCTGGATTTATTGAGTTTCTGTTACTCACCACCACTGAGCTCTGTCTGTGGCATGTCTGCAGGGCAGCCACCACCCCAGAGGATGTTTCCACTGTCACCTGCAGGAGGGGAAGATCCTGGTTCAGGAAACACTTGGAGCCTCTGACCATGGGTAGAGCTCAGAGGAAGGGAGAAGCCGTCTGCATGACCTCCAGGGTGCCAGGAGCATTCCCTAAAGTGCCTCACTCTCACCGGACCTCAGCAACCACCAGAGCAGATTAGTCAACAGGATTTTAATGGAGCCAAATACCATCAAAAGAACAAGCTTCCCCTCAAGGTTACATCCATCAGTTGTTCCCACGTAATGACAAGAGAGGGCAGGAATCTCCAAAGAATTCACTTTTGAGTAGGAAGGGGGAGGTGGGGATTGGGGAAGTGGCATTTGGATTTGTCTATAGCTCCAATTTCCTTTCATGAATATTTCATATAAATCCTGTATTAATCATTAAGTAGTAATGACTGTCTCTGTCTCCCCTGCACCCACTCTCTCCGTCACTCAAGCATCCTTTTCTGTCTCCCATCATCTTTCCCTCCCTCTTCTCTGTCTTTTCCCCTATCCATTCTTTATGCCACATCTCTGATTTTTTTCTGGATTGTCACTCAAGCATCCTTTTCTGTCTCCCATCATCTTTCCCTCCCTCTTCTCTGTCTTTTCCCCTATCCATTCTTTATGCCACATCTCTGATTTTCTTTCTGGATTTCTCTCTCTCTCTCTGTCTCTCTGTCTCTCTGTCTGTCTGTCTCTCTCTCTCTCACACACACACACACACACACACACACACACACACACACACACACACACCCCTTTCTCTCCGGCTCCATCATCTTATCTCACCTTTGGAATCAAAACGTATCTAAAGCCACTGACTTCTTAGCTACATATCACATATGACAAAGCCCATTATAAAAGATGTGTGGGGTGGGGGAAGAATGCCCCAGCTCCAGAAAGCCAGGAGCCAGAAAAGTCATTCTAGAAGATGCTCATATGTATGGGAGGGCTCAGGGCCTGATGGTTCCAAAGTCTTCCAAGGGGCAACCCACACAATAATCCAGCACAGCCCCACAATTTATTTTACAGGAGAGGACTACTCACTCTGGCCCAACAATTCCACTGGGGACGGAAGGGCGCTCAAACTCTCTGTTCTCTTGGCTATAGGGAAAGTCTGCCTTTTCCTTGGCAAATCATGTCAGTATGTTTGAGAGAACCGATAGTGATCAGGAGGTGAGAGAGCAAGAAGAGGAGACAGAAAGTTAAGTTAACTTTCCTTTAAAAAAAAATGTAGGGAGGGAAAACTATGGGTGCCTTTGCATACAAAACCCATCTGAATTGTCTCCAACTTCTTATCTTCTGCTGCATTTTCCCACCCCTGTGACCCAAATGCTGTCCTGGCTCAAGCCAAGCCTCTGTGTTCAAACAATATTAAATGACCAGAAATGTCTTTCTCTTCTATTTCACCAAATGAAGTTATATATGAAAAAGATTTCCCAGAAATGTTAACAAGCATTGTTTCTGAGTGATAAGACTAGAAATTACTTCAATTTTCTTTTTTATGGTTTTTCCCCCAATTTTTCACAACGAGCATGTATTACTATTGTAATGTTAAGATAAAAACTTAAAAATCGGTAAAAATCCAATAAATCCCTTGTGTCTATAGCTCACCTTCTCCTCCAGAATCTCTGGTGACTCCCCATCCCATTAACCACTCAGAATTATCAGCACTCTTTTCTCTTTATAGCATTCACTTTAGAGCTTTTCACTTTAAAGACTTTGGCCTTTAATTGGAGACTTTTATGCCTATTTTCTCATCTAAACTTTATAACAGCCCTGTCAACAAAGACGATTGCTCCCATTTGACAGATGACGAAAAGGAGACTGAGAGCGATGAGTGATTTTCCTATGTTCACATATTCAGTGCCAGACTCAAGTCTCCAATGCATCCCTTCTAGACTTTTCTGGCTACTGCACAGTTGAGAGAGTGGCCACAGAACTTTTCTTAATGGTTCTCCACTGATCCTTATTTTCAGGTGTCAGGCACTAGCTAGCTCTGAATATGCTGAACATATTCACAAGACAAAACAACACCTCTGGACTCACTGCTCTCTTAGTCCTTTCTACCTCTGAAATTAATGACCCTAGAATAGATGCCAAGAACCAGTGACACACAAGCCCAGTCCAGCAGTGCACACACTCCTTTGGCCTGGGCCTCAGCTCTATCTACTGCCCACTGCCTGGGATCCTCAATTATAGGGCCCCCTGCTGCATCACACTTGCTCAACATTTGTAATCACCATGTCACTGGCATCTCCACAGCCACAGGAAATTTAAATTGCATCTTTCGGGACTTGATATGATGTTTCTGGACTCTTTCTCACGAAGCTCCTAAGAGGAATCCATTTTCTCGGCATACTCGGCAGCTACACTAATAACAGGGGCGTGGTGGCATGCCACTGTTTATAGCACAGGGACAGCTGCATCTCTGTGAGCTGCAGGTTCTCCCTAGGAGTGGGCAGGAAGGGAGGGAAAGGTGCCCTCTTCGTGTGAATGTCACTCGCCTCTGTGGTTTTGTGAAGACATGGGGAAAAGAATTATAACTTAGATCGAGTCCAGATACCCTGAGATGTTGGGAGTTGGTTTGTTAATATATTTAATCATCAGAAGGAAGGGAGGAGGGAAGAGAGATGCTGTCACAAGCCTTTAGGAGAAACCCAAACTCCAAGCAAGGCATCAGAACTTCTATGATCTACACTCCATCAGCACCAGCACCAGCGCTCCCCCATTCTCCTTTCCTGGTTCTTAGCGCCTTTCTTAATGCTTTGCCCTATGCCCCAGGCAGGCTCTGAACAGGTTGTAATCTCTCAAGACCCCCTGTGTCTGCACATGCTCTTCTCCCATCTCCTTTGCTTGTTGAATTCTCCCCATTCAGTAACACTCGCTTGGATGACACCTCCTCCAGGAAGCCTCCTTTGACCACCCCAGTAAGCCTTATCTAGATTAGGGATCTCTCCTTTGTGTTCTTCCAAGATGCAGCCTCACTATCATCACTGCACCTCTCATGATACAGGGCCAGTCTCAATTATCTCCATCCCAAAAGATTGTCATCTCTTTGAGGAGGGAAATTATACATTTATCTCTTCATTCCTAGCACACTGGGTGGAATATGGCTAGCTTAATTTGAAAAATGAGGGATAGAGGGATATATGAAGGGAAAATGGGAGAGATAGAGAGAAGAAACATTTACTGAATGAAGTATATGAATGTTATGGATCGAATCGTGTCCCTCCCAAAATTTATATGTTAAAGCCCTAACTCCTAATGTAAGTGTATTGGAGATGGGACCTTTAAGGAGGCAATTGTAATTAAATGAGGTCCTAAAGGTGGGGCCCTAATCCAATATGACTGGTGTCCTTATAAGAAGAGAGACACCTGTAGTGCATACACACACAGAGAAAAGACCGTGTGAGGACACAGGAAGAAGACGCCAAAGAGAGAAGCCTGACAACACCTTGATCTTGGACTTTCAGCCTCCAGAACTGCGAGAAAATAAATTTCTGTTGTTTAAGCCACTGAGTCTATGGTATTTGGTTATGGTAGTCTTAGAAGACTAATACAGTAAGTGATAAAAATCTTTAGCCCCATAATATAAACAAGGAGAGAAGAAAGAGAAGTGTATGGTAGCCATGGCACTGTGCGCCCAGGTGTGCCCTCCACAGAGAACCCGCTGGGAGGACGCTCCATCTGCTACACCCTGAGAAGGCTTCCCAGCTGCTCCCAGCTAATGACTGAGCCAGCAAGGAGCTCAGAGCCAGGCCACTTATGCCCAAGGCAGGATGCCTCTAGTGGACAGTCTTTGCTCTGGGCTTCCCCGCCTGCTGGTTCAGACTACCTCAGAGTAGGTGCGTGGTCTCAGGCTCTTTGTACCCTCCTCCTCCTTCCCAGGGGCCAGACCCACACGGAAGTCTGAGCCTCTCTCCACCTACCCCTCTTCCCTCTTCCTTTTCATCTTACACCAACATTCCGCATCAAACTTCTTACCCATTTAATTCTGTCCTGACAGCAGCTTTCCAGAGAAACACAAAGTGACAAAGCGTGTGGGAAGGGGGCCCCACTAGTGCTCTCTGTGTTAGAATCATCACCTATTTATATTCTCTTACTTTGAGAGGACAGAGCTGTATTCTCACCGTACAAAGAAACTAGGTGTGGTGCAGGTGAGCAGCTCGCCCTGCAGTCACAAGGCTGGTAAGGGAGCAGCATCCTGTCTCCAAAAGTCAAGCACCTGTGCTGTACCGTCTTCTAGTTCCCCACCTGCCTTTGGCCTCACAAGTACTGCTTCTTCCTGAGCCTGTGAGCTTCTCTTTTCCATGCTGGGCATCTCTTGTCAAGTTCCCGAGGGGATGTCTCTAGTGGTTTCCACAACGTCAGGCTTCAACCCTGGTAAGAAGCCGGGGTGATCATTCCTCGAGATAAGACGAGAGGGGTAAAGAGATGTTTAAATGGCAGACCAGGGTACAGCAGGACCTTCTCAACAAATACACGTGCCAAGGGCTGTGGTCAGAAGGAGACTAGCTTGCAGTCTGATGTGGGGGGAGAATAGGAGTATAACAGGACTAATCATGGAGCCCAGAGCCACACTTCAGAGAAAATGGTTGATTCCCTACTGCCCGGTGATATTGATGCCTAGCACTTGGCAGGCACTGGATAAATATGCATTACAGTAATCAGCCAAGAGACATAACCATTGAGTTTATTAGTATCAATTTGACTCCTGGGTTAAATGCATTCAGTATAAAAATGAACAATGCATTTATCTTCTTTCCTTTTCCTTCTTTTTTCTTCATTCAGTGTCATTGAGTTTTGGGGTGAATGCAAGGCAGATCTGGGTCAGGAATGGGCAGGGCTGCTCAGGACAGTATCCTTCTGGTAACTCCCTGCCAATGCTCCCTCCCGCCTGTTCTGAAGCAGTATGGTCCAGCAGCTCCCAAAGAGTTAACTCCTGGTAGACCTGCCAAATCTGCAGCCCTGAGGTCAGCAGCTTCCTCCTCCACCTCTAAATCAATCTCACCCGAGATTTTCTGGAAGCCTCACTCTAAGTTTTCCTTTGATCATTATCTTATCCCCTGTTATAAACCCATTCTCTGTCTTGCCCCAGCAGTAGGGGAGACAAGCTGTATGTTAGCGGACTGACTGGGGAGACCTTGGAAGAGGCCGCCTGCAGCTACTTTCGCCCTGCAGGACTTCAAAGGGGGCCACTGTACTTTCAAACACCGATGGGGAGAAATGCTGGAAATAGATGTAGACTCTACCTAGTGAGGCCTGGCAGTGTTCTCTTTCAACTTCTGGCAGAGCCATTCCCTAAGGAGCCACCGTGATGAAAAGAATTGGTTAAGTAAAGTGGGAGGTAGATGCAGTGAGCAGAAGTGGGATTTTAACCAGCACTGAGTGTCTCTGGGCTAGAGATTTCTCTCAACTGGGTCTCAATTTCCTTACCCATACAGTGACTAGATTACTGACCTTTTATGTGTCCTTCAGTGTGGCGGGGTGATATATTTATTCCTGGGGAGACAGATGGATGGATAGATAAATGATAGATAGATAGATAGATTGATTGATTTTTAAAAACCCAGAAAAATAAATTACATAAAGACAGATGATAGTTGATAATAAAGATGATGATAGAGATAGATGGATGATATAAGATAAGAGGGAGGGAAGGAAGGAAGGAGGGAAGGGAAGGAAGGTGGAAGGAAGGAAGGAAGGAAGGAAGGAAGGAAAGGGGGGAAGTTCATAGCAGAAATGGCATAAGAAGATTTAGATCCAGAGAAGAGCAAGACCCAGGTTTGAATCCTTGTTTCATCCATTATTAGCAGATTTTTACCTAGTTCCAAAATCTATGCGTTATCTCAGATATTTATAATAACTTCTCTGGCTCCCAATTTGCTCAACCGAAATTAGAGAAGAACATTTCACTGCCTATCAGTCCTAAATAATATTTAGAAATTGACTTGTATTGCCCATAGATGCATATTAGATGTAAAATAACTAAAAACTACTCAAGTAGTAGAGAAACTCATTGGCTCTCAGAATCTGCAGAAGAAATGAGATATATGCAGTTGCCAGATTTGCCTATTTAACTGCCTACTTGACATCTCCACCTAGACATAACTATCTCAAATTCAACCTGCTCCAAACTGAAAGCTTCATCTAACCCCCAAACCTCCCCTTTGTCCCCCCCCTCTCAGTGATAGGAGCTGCCATCCATCAAGATTCTTAAGCCAGAAATCCAAAAGACATTCTCCTTCTCGTTAACACTCAAGTTAAGTTTTTCACCAATTCTTATCAAGTTGACTTCCAAAATATTCGACTCACCCACTTTTCAACTCTTCAATGACCCTAACTCAAGGTGCCATTGTCTTTTTCTGGACCACCTTGGGAGCCTTCTAACTGTCCTTCTTGCTTCTACCCTTGTCCTCCCACTTCTTTAATCCGTTCTCCATACAGCAGCAGAGATTCTCTGGATGTGTTCATTGATCAGGCCACTTGCTCTCTAAAAACACTTCAGTGGACCCTTTTGCATTCCAGATATTATCCAAAGAGTTCACCATAGCCAGCAAGGCCCCCGTGCCATGGCATGTGATGCATCACACTCCCCCTGACTCCCGGGCCCTAACCACACAGCTCTTCTTCCATATCTGCAAACACACCAAGTTTTTTCTCACTTCAGGATCTTCATTGCCATACTCGCCTATCCCTCTAATCTAACCCCACCCATCCCATCCTGTAGGCTGATTAGTATCTACCCATCCTCCATCATGAACATCACTCAAAAGATTATCTCTGACTCCCCGATTAAATTAGGCCCCCAGTTACACCCTCTCTTAGAAGTCTTGATGTCTCTTTATGAATCCCTATTATAGTTTGGAACTCTGTGTTTATGTATGTGATTCCTTGTTTGAAGTCTGTCTCCTGATTCAGATTATAATGTCCACAGGGCAGAGATTATATATAGTTTTTGTTGTTGTTGTTCATCACTGTATCCCCAGTACTTAGTTCCAAATCATATAAATATTTAATATCATGAAATATTTGTTAAATTGTTGAATAAATGAAGTTATTGTATCTACAATGGCTTCTAATAAAAATCAATGGTAAGGTTTAATGTTAATAATATTTCAATACTTTTTTCAGAGTTAAAGCTCAAAAATATTGGGAAAACAGGATATCTCCAAAATGAATTTTCTAGGTCCTTGGAATCACGGGATTCAGAGTTGTAGGGAA
>NW_006783414.1:4502296-4510567 GCF_000442215.2 Lipotes vexillifer | reverse complement strand
GTAGGGAAATGGAAAGTCTTCTGATCCAATCCCCCACATGGAATTAGCAGTTTTTAATTTTTTTAACCTTATTGTCCTTCATTATAAAAAGTATCTGTTAGTGATGAAATGGTGTAACTACAGGGATTTTTCCTTTTTAACTATTTTCCAATTGATTGTTATTTTATTACTGCCATAATGAAAATCGTATGTATAAATGCATCTTCACTTCTTTTGTTTATGTAGTAAAGAGGACTGACTCTGTGTGATAGGGAAAAGGTTTGCCCAGATTTTGTGTTACTATCAGCATCATTACCATAAACAAACATTTACTAACCAGGGTCCTATATAATGTGAAGTTCTGGGTTCTCTTTACACAATAAGGAAGATGCAGTCCAAAAAGTTTGAGGTATTTCCCCCAAGTTACACAACTGATAAAAATAACCCTAACTTGAAAGTCTCACTTCAAAATCCACACAATGCACAGGCTTAGAAACTAAGGCAAATCCCTGCAGCAGTTTATCAATCATCACACAGATTACCACCAGGTTCTACATGCCATCTCTAGATTCTCAATTTTCTACCTGCTCAATTGCCTCTTTCCCCTAATAACATTTTTTTTTCTTAACAAGTTCATATTTTGTCCCATTTTTAGTGATTATAAAAGCAATTTTCTACTCCAGGAAAATTCTTGCAAAATGAAGAGATATTAACTCACAATTCAATCAACCAGAGGTAACATCGTCCATTTTACTAGTCCAGATGCAAGAAGTTTCAAGCTTATAATGTCATGTCTACTATAGAGATTATTTGTGGTAACATTTCTTTTCATGGAAAAAGCAGATACCAATGTTTTTGCTATTTTTGAAATCGTCAAAGACTAATCAATAACCTCCCTTAAAATGTTGATCAAACAATCCTTACTGGTTAATACTGACCAAGTAATTTAAAAGTTTCAAAGGAGACGCACACAATTTGCCCAAGTTGACTTGGAAATGCTGCCCAATCAGGTTAATGTTTACATCCACAAGGTGCTCACCTCCACTAAAAACCAGCCTTCCACATCGGCCCCACAGGGAAGGACAGCTCATGCCCGAGTTAGAGGAGGGCTTCAAGATAAAGAGTAACCCAGCCGGAAAGCCGAGGTTCAAACACATCTGGTTTCCATTAACTGGGACTGCAACGGTCTCTTCAAAGGCAAAAAAACATTCCTTCCTCCACACCTAAAATCTCATGCTTCCTCCAAGATGGTAGATCCAGAAAAAGGTCCTGAATCACAGAATTGAGCTCCCAGTAAAAGAATGAACCTTTCACGCTGATTTTACTTAAGGTTTTTTTTTGTGTGTGTGCGGTACACGGGCCTCTCACTGTTGTGGCCTCTCCCGCTGCGGAGCACAGGCTCCGGACGCGCAGGCCCAGCGGCCGTGGCTCACGGGCCCAGCCGCTCCGCGGCATGCGGGATCCTCCCGGACAGGGGCACGAACCCCCGTCCCCTGCATCGGCAGGCGGACTCTCAACCACTGCACCACCAGGGAAGCCCTTACTTAAGGTTTTGTTTAATGACACAAATAACACTTGTCACAAACAAAAAAAAAAATAGAAAACACCACTCATTACGAACAAGAATTAACTGATATTCCAACATTGTTAATGTTTTTGAAAATATATAACAAAACGAAGTCATACTGATGGTTTCACATATCGCTCTTTTGCCATCATCATTTTTAACACTTTAAAGCTGCCTGGTTTCCAACTGAAAGGATGTATATTAATGTTGTCAATCAACCCCTTTTGACATTTTGTACATTTAGACTGCTTCCAATTTTTCCCTGTTATAAACACTTTAGCAGTGAGCATCCTTCCATTCAACAACTCATTCTATAGAGATTTAGCACTCCTACAATGCCAGGCACATCGTGCCAAAATATTTTGATCATCTTCATAATTACTTCTTTAAGATAAAGTTCCCCAAAGTGGAACTTTTGGTTAAAGTATACTTTTTAGATTTTCATTGGAATCGCCAGTTGCTGCCTCAGAGAGTTTGTACCAATAGACACTCTATCATCACTACCTGAGAATGTCTACCACTTCACCTGAACTTCACCAAGGAAAGCAGAAGTTCTGGCTTTAGAACAGTGCTACTCGGGTTGGTCTTCCGACCAGCAGCAACAGTATTACATGCGAATGCAAATTCTCAGGCCCTACCCCTGAGACCTACTCAATCAGCACCTTTCGTAGGTGGGATCCAGTAAGCTGGGTTTTAGCAATCTCTCCACATGATTCTTACGCTGACTGAAGTTTGAGAGCCATCCATTTAAAGCACAAGAAACAGAGCTAGGAGTTGACCAACCAACTAAATCACCTCTCCCTGACTCTACTCCCACTGATGTCCCGTCTCAATAACACTTTCCTGAAGCTGAGGGATAGCTAACTCTTCAACAGAGGCCCTGGGGGTTTATAAACTCAGCTTTGCAGATCTTTAGGCAGGAAAGAGAACTCCAGAACAGAGGTGGGCAAAATATAGGGATAAGTAGAAGGGAGAGAGGGAAGTGGTCCCCTGAAGGGGACCCAAGAAGAGAGACCACAGGGTTTCTGTGGGAGGGGCAGCAGGTAGAGCCTAGAGCTTTAGCTGGAAGACTGGCTTTAAAGGTTGGTCCCATCTCACTTTTAACTCTATAATCTTGCATGACCACTTAATTCTCTTGATCCTCAGTTTGCTGTTTTGCTTCTCAGGAAGAAAACATCCCATTTTGCCCGTTGTTGTGTGGTTCACGTACACTAAGCTATGTGAAATGCTTTGGAAACTGTAAAGCTATGTCTGCATTAGAGGGCGATGTTATTATCAGAGACCTGGGCTTAGGGAAAGTTGCCCTTCCTGTGCAAATCCCTTTTCCCCATATTCTGACCATGAAATTCACTTCTTCCCCAGCTTTCAAAGGCCCCATTTATCAGCCATGAGAGCAAAAAGCAAACTGCCTCCTTGGCCTCCTTTTAAGGGGTATCACTTACACTTCCCAGTTGGAATATTATCTTTGTTATCTCCAGACTGCAGAAATGCATGGCCCACCAGCTCTCTAAGTTGTATGGAAAATTACTTAGATGGAGAACCCTAGTTACAGAGAAGGAAAGAGACTGTGAAAGTTCAAAACACTGTTGAGGAAGGCAACATGATGTTTGGAGTTCAAAGACAGGAGCTCAGATCCTGACCTTCTCACTAGGATGAAGTGGGGATCTTTGGGCATCACAAGAATAATATGGCCAAAGGATAACTCTAGATTTCCCCCTTGAAAACCTGCTTCTCCCTGGATTTTCCCATCTCAGGAAATAACACCATAGTTTCTCACACCTAAAATCTGAATTATTCTTGATTCTTTTCTTTCTCTCACCTTCCAGGTCTAACTGATCACTAGGTCCCATTGACCTTACACAAGTTGCTTAACCTCCCTGAGTGTCAGTTGTCTCCTCTGAAAAATAAAGGGTAATAACGTATCTCATCCCAGGCTGTTCAAGAATTAATTTAGACAACATCCTTCAAGTCCTTGACCATCTACCCTTCTGGATATACCAATAATCACTATTGAGTGTAAAGTGACACCTCTGAGATCCGTGGCATAAACATTCATTGGGCTCAAACTGTAGCAGGCAGTATACAAAGGACACAGCAATGAGAAAGACAGGAGCATCCCTGCTCTCCTGGAGTTTATAATCCAGGGGTTTAAAGTGGATGGTGGAGGGAGAAATAGACAAATTTCAGGATGTGCTGTCTAATGAGAGACTTAAAACATGATAATTTGAATAGAGTAGTTATGTGACCTCTTGAAACTGGTGGGCCTTAAAAGAGGGATGGCCTCTCTAAAGAGGTCACATTTAGGCTGAGATTTGAGTGACAAGAAGAAGCCAGTCATGTAACCAGGATGATGGGCTAAGATGCTCCAGACAGAGGAAACAGCCAGTGCAAAGGTCCTTAGTGCAGAGCGAACTTAGAAAGTTTAAAAAATATCAAGAAGGTTAGCACGGCTGGAATATGGAGAGTGCTAGAGAAGACTGTCAAAGAGGGTGGTAGAGGCAGATCACAGAAGCTTTCACGAACCATGGGAAGATTTCTGAGGGTTTTTTTTTTTTTCAGTGATAAGGGGGGGGCCAGCAAAGAGTACTAAACAGAAGAGTGATTTAATTTTATTTGCCTTTTTTTTTTCTTTTTTCTTTTATTTTCTCTTTTTGGCCATGCCACGCAGCATGCAGGACCTTAGTTCCCCGACCAGGGATCGAACCTGAGCCCCCTGAGCCCCCAGCTGTGCATTGGAAGGGCAGAGTCCTAAGCACTGGACCACCAGGGAATTCCCTTATTTGTCTTTTAAAAAGATCACTCTGAGTGCTTCGTGGGGAGTGCGTTGTAGGTTGACAAGAGTAGAAGGGGGACCAGTGAGGGAAATATTTGCAGTGGTTCAGGTAAGAGAAGGTAGTGGTTTACACTGGGATAGAAAGGAGGAAATCAGTTAGAAGTGGAAAATTCTGGATGCGTTTTAATGGAAAGTCGAGAAGACTTTGTGGCCCATTAGACTTAGAAGGTGCAAGAAAGAAAAAAATCAGAGATAACTCAGAGCCCTGGCATGAAAAACTGTAAAACTATTTCATGGGCAAAATCCAGGGGAAAGCAGGTCTGCAAAGGAAAATCAAGAGTTCTGCTTTGGGGCTTCCCTGGTGGTGCAGTGGTTGAGAGTCCGTCTGCCGATGCAGGGGACGTGGGTTCGTGCCCCGGTCCGGGAAGATCCCACATGCCGCGGAGCGGCTGGGCCCGTGAGCCATGGCCGCTGAGCCTACGCGTCCGGAGCCTGTGCTCCGCAACGGGAGGGGCCACAACAGTGAGAGGCCCGCGTACAGCTAAGGAAAAAAAAAAAAAAAGAGTTCTGCTTTGACCATGTTATTGTTATGATGCCTGCAGCGTCCATGTGGAGATGTCAGGTTGGCATTTAGACATACAAGTCTGAAAAGGTAAAAATTCAAGAATCATTGGGATCCCAGATTTCATTCAAGGATTCATTTCTTAAACGTACTACGTATTTGTACATTTTAGACTCTTTGCTACATCTTAGGAAAATACAGGTGAAAGACATAGTTTCTGCCTTCAAGATACTCTCACCACCATGGGAAAAAAGAGACAGGTAAACCAGAAAGGATACCGTACTATTTGGTAAGTACTAGGACGGTGGTGTTTATAGGGTGCTGACCTGTATGGCCTTCAACCACGCTCTAAGCTCCTCTGGTCCTCAGTTCTGCCACTCAAAAATAGAGATAAAACCACCTGTTTTTCCAGCAGTACAATAGGCACATCTCAAAGGAAATAATGTCCATGGAAGTAAGTGGAAAACAAAAAGTCCAAATTATTATCCCACAGCAAAAAAATAAAAAAAAAAAAAGAGGAAAAAGCTGCCATGAAGAGCTTATTCACAAACTTACCAGCAAAACACAGGGCTCAATTCTGGCTGATAGGACTTAAATGAGTCTGTCTATCTAATCACTGCAGCAGGAAATGTAATTCTTCACAAAGCCAGTGTTACTATGAGGGAATTTACATGAGACCTAAGATAGGATGGAAAAGTTCCTCTGCTGTTCCTGCAGCTCAGTGATAGGTCCTTAAAAACACTCACAAAGGGCTTGGGGCTGTTTGTTCCAGACCAGCTTACTTTTGACCCTGAGCAAAAGTTTATCCTTCAAGCTTTCTACCAATGACATCACCCTGTCCGATTGTGAGAACCGTGAGCCACAGAATGGATATGTCCTGGGTTAGAACTTTGACACCGCCCCCTAATAACTGCAGTGTGTGACCAAGTCTCTTAGCGTCAGAATTGTAACATGGTTGTGAAAATCATCTCCTAGGTAACTGTGAAGATTTAGCAAGGCAATGAAAGCACGTAGCATGGTGCGTGGTGCCTGAGTGTCCTAACAGTGGAGAGAAAAATGGCATATGAGTTTATTCACTCTTCACTCACTCAAGGAGGCCACAGATGGATTTTGCTCATCCAGATACTGCCAAGCAGAATGGAGGCTCTATGTATGTTTGTGCAATAAACAAATGGCATGGGCTTCCCTGGTGGCACAGTGGTTGGGAGCCCGCCTGCCGATGGAGGGGGCGCGGGTTCGTGCCCCGGTCCGGGAAGATCCCACGTGCCGCGGGGCGGCTGGGCCCGTGAGCCACGGCCGCTGGGCCTGCGCGTCCGGAGCCTGTGCTCCACAACGGGAGAGGCCACAACAGTGGGAGGCCCGCGTACCGCAAAAAAATAAAATAAAATAAAATAAAATAAAGAAATAAACAAATGGCATGCAGAATAACTACATGAAGTTGAAGGACACAGTAAGAGACCTCTGGCTGAAAATGCCTTCCCCTGTACAAGAGACCCTTTCCTACTGAGCCCAGTTGGTGGCCGGAAGTTGGCAAAAATCAATCTTATGATTCATAATTTCAATAACACCTTTGTTTGAGAAGACTGACATTGGCGTTCAGTGGGAGAAAAAAGAACAGTTCCCATCACTGTATAATTACTTCCGTTTTCTTCCTCTCCTCTAACTAAAGGCAAGGCTTCCTTTGACAAAGGAGATGGTAAAACCTGCTTCTGCTCTGGCAGCTTAAAAAAAAAAAAAATGTCATTTTAAGGTTCCTCTGAACATGATCAGCTCAGACGGCAGAGAAAATATTCATTGAAATAAATTCTCTTCACCTTGTAAAAGTTGAATTACACAAAAGGTAAAGGTCTGCTTGGGCTAACATTCCTCAAATTGTATTCATTGAGACATTGGATCCGTAGGATGTTAGTAGATATTAGTGGGAAGAGCAGGGCCCATGGTACCTAGGTTTGGGAAAGACATAAAACTACTGTAAAAGTTGAAGAGCTCTTTCTACTGTCAAGTTGTTTCATCTTTAGAATGCAACTGTGCATTGTCAACCTCCAACAGAGAGTGAATCGTTCCCCAAATTGACTGGCTTTCTAGAGCATCATACAGGACTTTGAGAAATGTTCCCTGGAGTCAGGTGAATGGACCAGATTAACTTTCCAAATCCCTTCTGGCCCAAATCAGCTGTTCATTTCCTGCCATATAAAATTCAGTTGGAATCTACAAATAAGCTGCGAATGTTTGTATACTCTGGGAAATGTTCTCTCAACAGACTCATGACTCCACTTATGTATTCACGTAAGGATTCCTTTATTCATCAAAATTACGTTAGAAATCTGCTACGGACCAGGCACTGTGACTAAGGCAGAGAGCTGCTCTCTTAGAAAGACAGTGCTCTTGAATCATAGAGATGAGAGAGAGAAGGGAAACCCAGGTAGAATAGAGGATTTTAGGATGAGAGAAAGCCTGTAGAGGCAGAAGGCTGCAAAAGAAGAGCCTCCAACAGATGGAGAGGTGAGAGTTGAATTTAATTATATACATATTTATTGAGAGATTCTTGTTAGAGGCTCTTTGCTAGGTGTCAGGAGCACAATAGTAAACAAGGCACTAGGCTTGTCTTTGAAGAGTTAACATCTCTGTTAAGACAAAAAGGATCGGATTTTGCTTTAGAAAGACAATTTTGGCTACCATGTGGAAGGGGCGAGACCGTGACTGGGATGTAGGTAGTGTAATTCAGGCAAAAATGATAAAAGCCTGACCCACAGCAATGGCAGTGGAGATGGGGGGAAGTAGATACACTGAGAAAACACTAAGGATACAGAAGGGACAGAATGAGATAAACGATTGGATTCGGAGATCGAATGAGAGATAAAAGTCGATTAAGATTTTTAGAAAATTAGATTTCAGTAATTCAGTAGAAATTGGTGCCCATCCATGAGCAGAATGAACACATGGAGGGGTAACCAGTGCACGGTATGAGATGGTGAACTCAAGGTGAAGGGGGATATTCAAGAGGAGATATCAGACAGGCAGTGGAAGAGCTGGAGATGCAAGTCGAAAGTTCAAAGAGGGAGCAGGCCAGAAGGAGAGACTTGGGAGTCATCAGCAAAAAGCTGGTAACTGACGCCATGGAAGTGAAAGGTATGATCCAGGTAGAGTATGTGGAGTGAGGATGGAAGAGCCTCCAGAAACGCAATCCTACTGACATGTAGATTTTACCCAGTAAGACCCATTTCAGACCTCTGACCTCCAGAACAGTAAGAGGACAATTTTGGTTGTCTAAGGTACAGGTTTGTAGTAGTTTGTGACAACAGCAATAGGAAACTCATACAGGTAGTCACAGAGGTCCATAATCCAAGTTGGGACCAACATATGGTGAACCCCAAGCGTCCCCAACCTAGA
>NW_006783414.1:4475196-4502286 GCF_000442215.2 Lipotes vexillifer | reverse complement strand
AAAAGCCAGACCCGGTTCAGCATATGCCTCCTCTCCTAGGGGCTCCCAACTGTGTGGCTGGAGAAGATAAGAATGGCCTCCCAGTTTCTGTGGTCTTATGCTAAGCACTGCAACATACACAGTAATTGAGAGGGCAGAGTTCACATACTGTATGATTGCACTTACATAGAGTTCAGAAACAGGCAAAACAAAATTTACAAGAAGCTCATGCAGCTCAATAGCAAAAAAACAAACAATCCAATCCAAAAATTGGGCAGAAGACCTAAGTAAACATTTCTCCAATGAAGACATACAGATTGCCAACAGACACATGAAAGGATGCTCAACATCACTAATTATTAGAGAAATGCAACTCAAAACTACAATGAGGTATCACCTCACACCAGTCAGAATGGCCATCATGAAAAAATCTACAAACAATAAACACTGGAGAGGGTGTGGAGAAAAGGGAACCCTCTTGCACTGTTGGTGGGAATGTAAATTGATACAACCACTATGGAGAACAGTATGACAGTTCCCTAAAAAACTAAAAATAGAACCACCATACGACCCAGCAATCCCACTACTGGGCATATACCCTGAGAAAACCATAATTCAAAAAGAGTCATGTACCACAATGTTCATTGCAGCACTATTTATAATAGCCAGGACATGGAAGCAACCTAAGTGTCCACTGACAGATGAATGGATAAAGAAGATGTGGCACATGTATACAGTGGAATATTACCCAGCCATAAAGAGAAACGAAATTGAGTTATTTGTAGTGAGGTGGATGGACCTAGAGACTGTCATACAGAGTGAAGTAAGTCAGAAAGAGAAAAACAAATACCGTATGCTAACACATATATATGGAATCTAAAAAAAAAAAAAAAATTGGTTCTGAAGAACCTAGGGACAGGACAAGAATAAAGACACAGACGTAGAGAATGGACTTGACACAGGGAGGGGGAAGAGCAAGCTGGGACGAAGTGAGAGAGTGGCATGGACTTATATATACACTACCAAATGTAAAATAGCTAGCTAGTGGGAAGCAGCCGCATAGCACAGGGAGCTCAGCTCGGTGCTTTGTGACCACCTAGAGGGGTGGTATAGGGAAGGTGGGAGGGAGACACAAGAGGGAGGGGATATGGGGATATGTGTATATATATATATAGCTGATTCACTTTGTTATATAGCAGAAACTAACACACTGTTGTAAAGCAATTATACTCCAATAAAGATGTTAAAAAAAAAAAAAACAGGCAAAAACGAATCCACAATGTCAGAAATTAGAGTGGAGGGTTTATAATTGGGGTGGAGGAATAGTGTTTGGGAGTGAGCACGTGGGGGACTTCTGGGCGCTGGTTATGTTCTGTTTCTTGACCTGGGTTGTAGCTCTACTCATAATGTGATCACACAGGGATTAACAAACATCTTTTTTTTTTTTTAACCCAAGTATAGTTGATTTACAAGGTTGTGTTAATTTCTTCTGTGCTGCAAAGTGATTCAGCTATACATATACATGCATTCTTTTTCATATTCTTTTCCAAAATGTTTTATCACATCTTTTGTAAAGGGCCAGATAGGAAATATTTCAGGCTTTGTGGACCATACATCTCTGTCTCAACTACTCAACTCTGCCATTGCAACACAAAAGCAGCCATCGACAGTTCATAAATGATGGGTATTGCTGCATTCCAACAAAACCTTGTTCACCTAAACATGTGGCAGTCTGGAACGGGCCCACGGGCCATAGTTTGCCAACCCCTGCGATAATGTATTGAGCTGTATGTTTAAGATTTGTGCACTTTTCGCATGTATTTCATTGTTCAATTTTTTTTTAAGTTTAAAATCTAATAATCAAACTATAAAGAGGGCAGGATTCTGGATTCAGATTACCTGGATTCGATTCCTGACGCTTCTACTCAATTGCTGTGTGACGTTGGGCTGCTTGACCTCTCTGTGCCTCGGTTTCTGCATCTATAACCTGGGGATGATAATACCACTCACTTCATAGAATTATTGTGACATCGAAATGAGATAAAACATGTACAATGTTTAAAGCAGTACGTGATTTATAGACAGCCTTTGATCAATATTTGTTATTATTCTTATTACTGATGTTCTCAGAAATGGTATAAATGCTGGCCTTGTTAGCCCTGGGTTACAGATGAGCGACCAAAGCAGCCATCCTCTTGCCACAATCTTTCAGTGACCCCCAATCTAATTCAGAATTTTTAAACTAATATGTGAGGCTTTCTCAGGCCTCCAAGTCTTATTTCCATACCATGTTCTTATGCCCCTGAACTTTGGGCAATGCTGTTCTATCTGCCTGGAATAGCCTTCATCTTAGTTACTTGGTAATCCCTTATTGTGCTGTTCAAATCCTGTTTAAATGCCATCTCCTCTGTGAAGCTTCTGAGTCTTAGGTACCAGGGATTAGTAAGCTCAGAACTTGAACGTATGCATCAGTTATCATTTTTCTCATTCTTATTTGTCTCTGTTTGTCAAGAGTCGAGCACATTCTAGGCACCTGATACATGTCTGCTGGATGGACTGCATACCCGTGTTCCCCTGCAACTGTGAGCACTTATGTACCCTTCAGTTCCCAGCCCCTAGCACAATGCCTGGCACATGACTCGTGTTCAATAAATACTGATCAGGTGGATGAATAAATTGGTTGTTGGAGCCAGCCCCAAGGCCTGGGCATCCCACAGACAAGTAGAGCCCAGATGATGAGAAGCAGGGTCTCAATCTCACTGAGCCACATAGAGAATTTCAGCCATCACACATTTCAGTTACCAAGATATTATAAAAGTTATAATTCTCTGGATGCTTCCATAATTTTATTGCTCACATTTTCCAGTCAAAACAACAAATAAAATACATGCCCACAATTTCCCAGAGAGTCAGGGAGAGAGAAATACCAAATTGAGACAATTATACTCCACATCTGCCATCCACAATTGTCTACAACTCCTGTAGAATCCAAGAACATTACATGAATGCTGGAAGGGGCCTCAGAGAACGACTAGTCCAGCCCCATCATTTTACAGACACGGGAAAAAATAACTTGTAAAGTTTTCTTTTTTCCAGATCATTCTGCTATGGTGTTCCCTACCGCCCCCCAGACTTGATAAGACATGAAACTATTTACAAATATTTTATTTCACTTCTAAGAGAAAAAGAACCTGGGATAAAATTTCGCCATTTGTCAGTAATGACAGTTCATGATATGGAAATCATTTTACACAGAAATGTCTATCAGAGTCATGATAAGCACAATGCCCACATTTGAAGGAGAGCACGGTGTTGTAGGAATAAAATAATAAATTGCTTTGTTATATCACAGATAATTGGCAGAGGGGAAAAATGTGTTATCAAGAGTATTCATCACTCTCAGGGGACTTTCCAGAGGCATCTAGAGCTGCCTCCTGTTCTGACCAACTCCTACAACTCTGGAAACTGATTTCCCATCTTCTGAGTCACTCACTGCTGCTGGGAAGAAGAAATGTAGAGCCAAATGAGGACTGCCAGACCCAGTCTTAGAATCCATTCTGGAAAACAAGAGGCAAAACCTGATTAGAAATAAGGTTCTTCGTTGTCTGGTCTTATCTTACTTCTTTCATGCCGTCTCCCTCTAGTGCCCTGTGCAAACCCCGTATCCTAATCAAACCAAATGTCTCCTTTAACCTGATTTGATGGCCCTCACTTGTTTCATGTTGACTGGACCTCCTTTACTCGACCATTGGCCTGGTCTAGTCACAGTTCTGAAGAACTTGGTTCAGAGTTACTTCTCCCACACGTTCCTGCAAACAGTTGCTGCTTTACAGCCCCCAGAGAGAGCCTACCTTAGAGGTCTCACACCTGTCCTGTGTATCCACCATTACTTATCTATCCCCCCAGTAGACCAGAAGCTACTGAAGACAGGCTGCGACCTCCACCTCGGTATCTAGCACAGTGTCAGGGAACACAAATTTGCCCATTGAATAGATGAAAAAGTAAAGCTCTGGGGAGAAACCACATTCAAACAGGTTAGGAGTGGGAGATGATATTGCAAAGTTTGCCCAGTAATTTTTGAGAACAAAGTCAGCTAGCCTTCGTTATCAATGGACTTCGCAAAGCTTTGGTTTTTAACATCTTTATTGGAGCATAATTGCTTTACAATATTGTGTTAGTTTCTGCTGTATAATCAGAGACTTTCATATGCATATATGCTTAGTAAATATCCAAGGGTGTGATATTTACTAGGTACTTAGTAAAAATGTATTTCCCAACATACTCGTCCATGGAACGCGGTGTGTGTGTGTATAGAGCTTCTGTTAACATCTCCCAGAAATGATGCTCAGAAGTCAAATCTTTAGGCCATCCCCAACTGGACCATTTCCTTAAGGATGAAACCATTATCAGAAAGTGTGTTGTCTATCAGTGTCTTTGTTATAAATCCCATGTGCAAGGCCATAACCACTATAGCCAGTTCAGTTGAATTAAACTCAAGAGTACTTCAAGTCAACTTTGAGGCTGAAACTCTCACAAAGCAGCTTTTCCTCTGAAGTTCTGAAAAATCCACCTGGACTTTTGACCCAGCAACACCTTGCACATTTTCCATGGAAAAACAAAAGAAATAGCTGTACAAAGTTTCCTAGTTTCTTCTCTTTTTATCTTTAGATAAGAAAAGGGCACCAGAAATAACTTCTCACCGTTACATTAACATAACATATTTCTGGGTTCTCTATATGCAGTGTGGTGAAAATAATAAACCAAAAAACACCTTTTGAAGCCCTGCTAATTTCCCCACAAATGATATTTTTGTGGGCATAAACTTCTTGCCAATTATTTATGCATGTTTTGAATCCCCCAGGTATTTTATACATGAATAAGGTAGAAAGGCAATATGATTCCAAAATCCATTCAAAAACCATTTACTGACCAATGACTCTATGAGTGCTGAAGGTACAAATGTCCAGTTCTAGAAGATGAGAAAATATGATCTACCATCAAGAAGGTTGCTGTACCTTTACAAAGATTAATCATAATTTTAAAAAAATAGCTATGACAGGAATGTTATCTGGTTTACCAGGACACTCTTAGCATAAAAGCACATGGTAGATGCCCAATACATATTGAGGAAATAAGTGCATAAATGAATGAACATATAGACAGCATTGGAACAAATGTCTTGACACATCAAGATCGGTCTACACAAGGCCTGGGATTTGAGAGGGACCTTGCAAACGGGTGCCCTCAAATGGACATATTCTAGATGCACGGGGAGGATGGGCGGGAATGTTCCTAAGTAAGTAGGGTAGCAGAAGAAAAGGGGTGTTTCAAGGGCAGTGACTAGATCTGTCTGACCTGAATGGGGCATTTGGGTTGGGACACAGCACTCACACTGGAAAGTTACATGGGGTTACATCTTAGAAAGACTCTAAACATCACATTATGGATCTAGAATTTTATCCTAAAGGTGAAAAGAAACCACAGAGAAAAGTTTTGACCTGAAGAGTGATATAGATAAAGGCTATTTTTAGGAAGGAAGATGTCTCATCATGAATCACAGAGGGGGAAACATTCATTGGTTAGGTATTGAATGAAAAGACCCTTTTCAAATCAGAAGTCCTAGGGAACAGAGGTACAAACCACTGCTTCAGCATTCCCTTCATGCAAGGAATTGAGTAGACAACGCCAGAGAGCCCCAACTATGACATCAGACAGAGCAAGTGTCCGCTGCTTGACAGCCATGAGATTTGGGGCAAGTTGCTTAACCTTTCCAAACCTCAATTTCCTCCGCTGCAAAACAGGGATAAGAATAGTATTCACCTCTTAAGGTTGATGGTAAGGATTAAATTAGATGATGAGCGTCAACTGTTTACAAAGTACCTGACCTAAGTAGATGGTCAAAACATAGTATCCATTAACATTAGACTTGAGATTGCAATTAACATTTCATCCCCTCAACAGGTCCTTGCTAAGAACATCATAAACCAATGAGCAAGCTTTACAGATATTAATTCTTCAGTCTTCTTGTGAGATTTTTGGAACACGTTTTGAGGGACTGTTGTAAATCGGTTAATATTTCTGTTCCTATCGTTAATATATTTGTCACACTTGAGTACCCATTATTGTGTAGTACAGTGATGTAACTTTTTGTGACATCACAGGCCTGTTTGTGGCCAGCCTGCTTCTTGCTATCCTAACTCCATTTCCATTTTCTGGTGACAAAGTTAGAAAACAGCAATGTCAACTCATTCTCCATGTCCACCTGTAGGGGTTGTCTAAGGTCACACAGCCACCAGCCAGCGAGGGAGCAGGAACCTGGAATGCAGGTTTGTCTCATTTTCAGGATGGTCCGCTTACACCCATGAAATGGCTTTTCCCACCCCCACTAAAGTGTGCCAACTAAGCAGTGATACTAAGGTAAGAGCAAGTACTGAAGCATCCACTTGAAGAGATACAGGATGCAAAGATGTTTACTGGCATGTGACAAATCTATAGCATTCACTTTCCAAATGAGTCAGATACACATTCTAATGGCTTCATTCCATTTTTGCATTAAATATAGGAAATCTTATACAGCAGCCCACATGCAAATATTTGAAGTGGTGTTTTTACCTCACAACATTTTCCCTGCATTTTCTAATCAACCAACCAGAATCAATGTGGAAAGAGTATAGCAAACTTGTATATTTTGGTATCAGAAATTTCCAAGCTGTCTACCACATCATCAGAGGGTCTCATCCTGACACTGGTACTCCCCCAGCTGATACACAAGGCTCTGCTTTTACAGGACAGCTCTATGTTGCAGGGCACATGCCTAAATATAGATCACAGGCTCATACCTCTTAATCCCTATTAGCAGAAGTCATCAAGCACCAACCAAAAATAACCCTCAGTGAGTTGGTCTTGGTTTGGGGTCAGAAGGTATGTCTGGTCAGAAGGTATGACTTTGAAACTTCCCATAAAATTTAGGAATTATTATGCCATTTTATGAATGCTCCAGTAGCCTGTCTTTAGCACTAGGTACTACAGCTAGCTCAAAGTGTATCCTGTACCGCAAAACTCAGCTTAAAATCCTCTTGGTAAGAGCTTCCAAAACTGGCCTCTATGTTCTCAAATTGCTCTGCAAGTGCCCTTCCTATTCCATTATTTTTCATAATGCAGTGTGTGTTGATATGTTAACATATCACTTTCACAACAAGCTGTGGTCCCCTTAGAGGTGGGAATTGTCAAATTATGTTTTCTGGAGGACGAGAGACATCCAGCTTTGGGGAAGTTCCCACTCCTTGGATGCTGGAGCAGACCATGTGGTTACCCACAGCAGACTCTATACATAGGCTAAGCGGGTAAATGCAAATCAGAACCAAGGAGGGTCACCACAGCAAGACCAAGGCAAGAGGGGCATGATCAGTGCTAGTTCCAAAGAAAGAGTATAAATCCAGAGGCAAAAGATGAGGATAGATGTCCTTGACCAGGGTGATGAAGAGCTGGCAAGAAAGTGAAGTATGATGTGGAATGTGGTAAAAAGGTTTAGGACAGAGGGAAAGTGGAGTGTCAGAATGGGGGAGGCCATTTGCAGGCCCTCTGGTGATGGCTATCTGGTGATGGCTTAGACATAAAGGAGAAAGTTGGCCAGTGTAAAGGAGGAGGGTTAGACTAGAGATTGTTCCTTTCTGCATCTCCTGTATCTGGCACACTCCCTGAAACAAATCACATGTTTGGTAAGTGTTTACTGAATAAATGGATCAATCAGTCATTCAAAGAGTCTTCTAAGAGTTAACCTACATATTCCAACAATAATCTCTGCCTCACTTATACAATAATTTGACCATCTTCCTAATAGCCGTTCTCACGCCTTGCTTTTATGTATCTATGGGTCTCCCCCCAATTAGATGACCATCCCAAAAAAGCAGCCAGGAGTCTTAGTAGAAAGAAGAATGCCAAACCTTGCACAGAGTAAGTGTTCTATAAAAGCCTGTGGAGTTGCACTGAACAATGATGAATTTAAATGAATTGTTTTTCAGGACAAATTAGTTTAGTGGTTCAAAAGAAGAGTTTATTTTAGATCAAGGGTAAAAATAGAAACAGGGAGAAAAAAGAATAAGCACATAAAATGATTTTAACATCACTAGTCATTAGAGAAATAGAAATCAAAACCACAATGAGATATCACTTCACATACATTAGCATGGATATTATAAAAAACAAAAACAAGGGCAAAAAAGCCCAGAAAATAATAAATATTGGAGAGGATGTAAAGAAATTAGAATGTTGTGCATTGCTGATAGAAATGTAAAATGGTGCAGCTGCTGTGGAAAATGGTATTGTGATTCCTCAAAAAATTAAAAATAAAATTACCATAGAATCCAGCAATTCCATCCTGGGTATACACCCAAAAGAAGTTAAAAACAAGAACTTGAATGGATATTTGTACGCCCACGTTCAACAGCATTATTTATGATAACCAAAAGGTGAAAGCAAGCCAAGTGCCCTTCAACAGATAAATGGATAAACAAAATGTGGCATATACATACCATGGCATATTATTCAGCCTTAAAAAGGAAGGTAATTCTAACGCATGCTACAACATGGATGAACACTATGAACGTTATGCTAAATGAAACAAGCCAGTCACTAAACGACAGATACTATATGAATCCATTTATCTGGGGTACCTGAAGTATTCAAATTCATAGAGACAGAAAGCAGAATCATCATCGGGGCTGGGGGTAGAGAGGAATAGGGAGTTATTGTTCAGTGGTACAGTTTCAGTTTAGAAAGATGAAAAAAAAAGTTCTGGAGATGGTTGTACAACCATGTAAATATATTTAATGCCATTGAACTGTACACTTAAAAATCATTAAAATAGTAAGTTATATGTTATGTATCTTTTGCCACAATTTAAAAATATATATCTTATTAGCAGAATTTTTAAAAATTGGGTAAATCACTCTAACTTATTAGAGGTTTACCATTTTATATAGCTCCCTTTTCTCTCAGTTTTAGAAGAAAATAACTAATGGCCACCAAAATGCATACAATCACATACAGATCAACACCTCAACCACAGCCGTATTCACATACACAGACACTCACACACATATACATTATCTTATAGTAAGGTTTTTTATAAGCCAGATTGCTGATTCTAATAATAGAAGTCAGGATATCTTACCTCTCGGTTAATTATCTTCCAAATGAGCAGACAGGCTTGATTCACTCTTCATTGCAAAGGACTCCTTCTCACAGGATCTCCCACATCCTTCGTGTATCAAGACTCAAGAAGCAGAAATAAGCCTAAGAGTAAGGTAGAAAAGGATAGAGAGCATTAAGTCTCTTCCTGGTCTCGCAGAGAAAATAGGTGTTTCTCTTCCCCTCCTACAAGAGATTCCTCGATGGTAAAACTCACTCAGAGGCAGAAAGAAGCTAGAGAAAAGTTGTATAGGCCACCTGCCCACCCAAGACGTCGATGGATATCACACGTATGACCACATTACTAAGGCAATGAGACATCTGGCTCTGGTGCCAACCAATCCTGGATACTGGATTCAGATCTATCCAAGAACTCAGAGAAGGTCTGTACTTCTGATCATGGGTTTAATGAACAAATAAACCAGTGCACAGAAGTGGAGGGCGGAAAGAAGCGTCTCTCAATCCCTGCTCACTTCAGAGGATTTCCTCTGCTCCTGACCAACATTGTCACCCATCCTGAGAAATCCAATTCAAGTTCCACCTTGTTCGTAAACCCTTCTCCCAATTAATCAGGTTCTCAGGGATTTCTTCCCTCTCGATTCCTAAATAATGGATCTGAGATGCCCTTGAGAATAAGACTTTATGTAATGGAGTCTCTTTAGAGCTTTTATTGAGTTCTTGCCCTGGTGTTTGATCCTCAGTTAGGCTGTGATTCCCTAATTAAAACTCACTGCCGTGACTTTTCTTTCACTTCCACTTGACATCAACTGCATCATAACATATTCTTGGGAATTGGTTAAGTGATTGAAATACTTCAACAACAGCTTTATTGGGTAGAAATACAGTCTTTGCAATACCATCGACTTCTAGCAGATCTTGGTACATAGCAAATGCTCAATAAATGTCTGTGAACTGACCATCTTGGGTCAGTTCTGAAAATCATTTTTTGTGTCCATTAAGCAATTAGAAGGCAAAAGAAGGATGCTCCTGAGCTAGCGCTCTGAGTGGGGGAGAAGACAGATGGACTCCACCAAGGATCAGACTGTAGGGGAATTTGTGCAATTAACTAGCATAATCTCCTTTTCCAGAGAGGGAATCTAAGTCCAGAGAAGGAGAATGGTTTGTTCAAGGTCACAGTGTGAGTTAGGGGCAGCTCTAAGACTGGAGCCGAAGTCTCAGCCATGGGGTAGGTGCAGAATCTTGTCAAAGGGTTTGTAACAGTCCTTTTGAAAACTACTTTCTTTGATATCAGAGAGAAGTTCTCACTGAGCTATTGCACTGGAGGCATTGTAGATTAACAGGGATGCTTAGAATCTCCCTGCCTTTTACAAAGTTTTCCTCCAAAATAATTGTAATTCCAGGAGAAAAAAATAAATAATGACGTTCTAAAGTCACAGAAAGTAGAAAGTTGTGGGAAGGAATTTAGAGTGAGGATGGTGATCCCTCCAAACTTAGATATTTTCTGCATTTTATTATACTTTAAGATTAATAAACCATCAACCCAGGAATTTTCAGAGAAGTAGAGGTCAACCACCCTCCTCTACTATGGTGTGGTTTATTTCTCTCCTTTGTAAATTATTAAATATATATGTCTCATTCAAGTAACTTTTATTCAGCACCTACAAGGTGCCAGGTGCTGTGTTAGGTCAGAGAATCCAGAGATGAATTAGGCAAGGTCTCAGTCCTTGAGGAGTGCCAGAGACAGGCAAATAAACAAATAATTGAAAAACTGTACGAGGCACCATGACGGGTGTATTTACTGTGCTTCAAACATATCCAGGCATAGAAGAGACACTCAATAAACAATTGTTGAATGAATGAATGAACTAATGAAATAACTAATTAATTAGAATTTGCCCAAGGAACTTAGGGAAGCTATTTGCATTTATTTAGGGAAGATTTGCATTTAAACTGGGTCTCCAAATATTTTTTTAAATTTTTTTTAAAATTAAAAAAAATAAACTGGGTCTCCATTCATTCATTCAAGTGCTCATTCTTTTATCCATGTACTGAGCACCATGATGGATTACTAGATGCTTCAAAAATCTGAAATGAATAAAGCAAGGCTCTTGCTCTCAATAATTATAGAACAATATAACAACCAACATTTCACTAAACATGTTTTATTCTGATCTCTGCATGTTCCATTAGAATGTAAGTTCCATGAAGGCAGAGTCATTCTCTGGCTTTCTCTCTGCCATGTTTGAAACCCTTACAACAGTGCCTGGCACCAGGTCAGTACTCCACAACTAGTGCCAGAGTAAATGAATGAGTGATTGAATGAACAGATGGGTAATACATTGACGATATTGTGCGAGCGTGGAGGAGTGGCATCTCATTAGCAACATTTCCGGAGCAGACGGAGGAAGAATTCAAGGACAAAGCAGAGAAGGATCTGGTAGGTGGAAAACCAGAAGGGTGCGCTGTCATAAAAGCCAACAGAGGACAGAACTTCCAAAAGGAAAAATGATTGACTTGCCTTCATCCAAGAATCTTTTTTTTTTTTTGCGATACGCGGGCCTGTCACTGTTGTGGCCTCTCCCGTTGCGGAGCACAGGCTCCGGACGCGCAGGCTCAGCGGCCACGGCTCACGGGCCCAGCCGCTCCGCAGCATGTGGGATCTTCCCGGACCGGGGCACGAACTCGTGTCCCCTGCATCGGCAGGCGGACTCTCAACCACTGTGCCACCAGGGAAGCCCAAGAATCATTTTTGATCAACCACTTTGGGCCCCAGGGTGGGGGCTAGGATGAGACAAGCTAGGAGTCTTGGGTGCAAACTTTAAAGGGACACTCACTCTCAGAATCCTTCAAGTTCAGTGTCAGCACCTGAAAGCCACACTCCCTTAATTGTGTGTCCTCAGTGCCTCACTTGCCTTACCCTACTCCCAGCCCTGTTGGGTCCAGCACTGTGCCAGGGGGATAATAGTCGGTAAGACACAATCCTTGCTTTCAAGAAACTCAAGCTCTAATGGGCAGACAGACCTAAAGCCATCAATTGCAATGCGGAAGATGAGTTTGGGCAGGAAGAAGCAGAAGCAGGGGAATCAGACAGGGAGACCTCAGGCAGACCATGGGCTCAGAAAACACAATGGTACTTGAGCTGAGACGAAGAGACAATCAAAAACTCACAGCGAGAGAGGAAGGAACAGCTTTCCGGGCAAGGGAACAGCATCTACAAAAACTAGGGGGGCTTGAAAGTACATAAAGTGACTTGAAATGGTGACATGGGGTAGCGGGAAGCGAAAAACCATTGGTAGTAAGTGAGGTTAGGGATGTAGACTCCCATTATTCATTCGTTCAGGCTGGAACTCCATCTTTATTTTTACAGTTATATTAGTATCTGGGGCAGTTTTCCTTGGAAGCGAGGTGCTGCCTAAGGTAATTGGGAGGCCCATCAATCTGTTCGTCCTGCCTGGTCCTGGCCTCCGAGAGAACAGCGGGGAGGCCCCATCTGAGTCTTTGCTGCTCAGTCAGATGTATTTTTAGCCCCAGCAGAAAATAACGGCAGTGTGCATTTAATAAAAGTATCAAGCCCTGGGAATGATCTAGTGCCAGTGCTGGAGCAATCAGGGACAGAATATGTTTCCAATTGAATTACTACTGTGCTCACAGTTATAAAAAGAGAGAGGGAGGAGGAAAATGTTAGGCTGGTCAGTTTCTCGGGAGCATTTAATCTTGGTTCACTCTAATTTTAATGTTCAAAGACACATGCGCCAACTCTGCCCTTAGGAGTTATTTCAGGGGGACTGGCCAATGCCCACAACTTGCAGTCGACACTGGGTAGACCTACTCCCTGAAGCTCTCTTTTTTCTCTTCCTTTCTTTCCTCCCTCCCGCCTCCCAGTTTCGGCCTCCACTAGCTCTTCTGCTCACAAGCTGATGAGACACAGCGTGAACAGTTACCATGAGGGTAAATTTAGACTGACGAAACCCAGGGATTTGAGCTCAGAAGCTGGGCTCAGGGAGGAGTGGAGCCAGTGCAGCAACAAGAAAGAGCCTAAGGGCTTCCCTGGTGGCGCAGTGGTTGAGAGTCCGCCTGCCGATGCAGGGGACACGGGTTCGTGCCCCGGTCCGGGAGGATCCCACGTGCCGCAGAGCGGCTGGGCCCGTGAGCCATGGCCGCTGAGCCTGCGCATCTGGAGCCTGTGCTCCGCAACGGGAGAGGCCACAGCAGTGAGAGGCCCGCGTACTGTTAAAAAAACAAAAAAGAAAGAGCCTAAGAGGTACAAACTACCGGTTGTCAAATAAATAAGTCACAGGGATGTAATAATGTACAGCACAGGGAATATGGTCAATAATATTGTAATAACTTGGTATGGTGTGTAATCTATAAAGGTATGGAATCACTGTGTTGTACACCTGAAACTAATATACTATTGTAAGAGAATTATACTTCAATTTAAAATAATAATAATTTTTAAAAAGAGACAGAGCCGATGGGAGTCGTGAGCACAGTATTGTGCTCCCCCATGGCTTCCAGGAAAAAAAGTCTCCATTTTCTGGGTTGTTATAAACGACTCCTTCCAATCTGATCACAATTTACCTCCACAGCACGGTCTCCGACTCTTGGTCCCCTCACACCCTTCGTCACATTCTCGAGCGAAAAAAATCACAATGATTAGCTGCTTCTTATTAAGGGTCTCCTTTGTGCCTGGCTCTGGCAGAGCAATTACGGAAGTGATGTCACTTCATCCTGAAACTGACATTAAAAAGCAGAAACCATTAGCTACGTGTTACTGGTGAGGAGGCTGAAGCTTGGACAGGGTAAGTCACTAGCTAATAACTGGCAGAACCTGGATTTGGGATTATTCTAGCGCCCGTCCACCCTCTGCCCATTGTCTGACCCCAATCTCCAATTTGAGCTAGTACTTTAGAATGTGCATCTACACACCCCTCATATCTTACTATGCTGCCACTTTCCTTGAAATGCCTTCCCACCCATTTTCCTAGAATTCTCTCCTAAATATCTTATTTTCTGTCCATATCTGTTGTAGCATGTATTACTATTAGTATTGGTAATAATCACTATTATATATTCAATTTATGTTGTATGCTGGGCATTGTTCTAAGTGCTTTGCATGTATTATCTGATTTAATTATCACAACATACTTGTATCATAACAGTATGATACCCATTCTGCAGAATGGAAACTGATGCATAGAGAAATTAACTAGCTTGCAGAGCTGGTAAGTGGTAAAACTAGAAAAATAGTTATCATGAATTGAGTTATTACTATGTAACAGGCACCAGACTTAGCACTAAACAGGTATCTCTGCATGTGATCCTCACAGCAGTTGTACAATTAATAAAATCCCATTTTACAGACGAAAAGACTGAGGCTCAGAGAAAGTTTTAAGTAACTTAATCAAGGTCACAGAGCCAGGATGGAAACTCGGGTATGAGAACACGCCAAGCCCTTTGCTCTTACACACAGCACTTTGACTTGCTTCTGTCACTGTCTTCTCAATGAATCATCACTCCTCTTCACACAGGACCCTGGTACACACTGGGCACACAGTAAATGTTGGATGAGAGGATGAATAAATACAGGGCATCAGCAACCCGTTTCAAATATGATTTGTTGAAATGCACTGGGAGGAAAAAGAGCAGAGTAGACATGCTTGTGAAGGACAGTCTTAGGACAGAGGACACTCCCAGTGTGTGCAGTTCCTGCCAGCTGGTCTGGGCTGTCATGTCAAATCAGACTCACATGAAGGAAGGCCCTTCCCTCGGACAGATTGGTCGCTGCATGAAGAGAGGCCCAGTGCTGCCCCTCTAACTCCTCTTCACTCTCTGTCCCCTGCCCTCTCTGAGCTGGCCCTCCCTCACAAGGCCTTGACCCCAAGTCTAGGTTGTCTGCTGGCCACCTAACGATAAAGACTGGACCACTGTTTGTTCCTCGCAGCATCCCCTGGAATCCAGCTGTCCTTACTGGCATCCTTCACTGCACCCCCTTCCCTGCTGCTTTGTATCATGCCCAGGGTCAGGAAGCCATAAAGGCTTTCTGGAATAAAATGTTAAAGGGCTTAAGATGAAATTTCACTAGGGACTCTTGAGAGCAGAGGGTAGAGTCCCCAGATAAGCCACTGCTGCTTCTTCACACCTGTTAGTACTTACCTTTCAACTGGACTTGTACAGAAGAGCCTCAGAGCCCAAGAGAGCTGGATTCCAAACCTGCCTCTGTCTCTGCTTAGTCATTAGATCCTGAGCAAGTCATTAATCTCTCTAAGCTTCCATTTCCCCATCAGTAAAATGGATATAACATCCCAAAATTACAACCTGGTTGAACGATCAGAAGATACCATGGGGAAGAGGCAGGAGAACGCAAAGTTTATGAGGATGCTCTTTGCAGTAGATGTAGAATCTCAGATCCGTCTCAGGTGAGCAGATATCCCAACTGGTCCAAGACTGAGAGATTGTGAGGGTGTGGAATTTTCAGGGTGAAATCTGGGGAATTCTCAGACAAACCAGCAGATGTTGGTTATTCTAGTCACCTACCACACAGGAAAATGGGAATAATAAGTGCTCCTTCCTTACAGGGTGGCCGTGGGGCTCTATGAAAATGTATGTAAAGTGCATGTTTGATTTCCTTCTGTTCAGCATAGTTCTTCTCTGGGTCTGCCCATTGATCACTGTTATTTTCTAAACCACGGCAGATGATGACTAAAGAAAAATCATGCTGCCCTTGATAATCCTTGAAAGAAGGTCTCCCTCCTGGGACTAGTGGCTGCGTAGGTGACTACTTTGTCCTGAGGATGCTGAGTGGTCCCCAGGAGTCCACTGGAACAGATTTCTGTGATGCTAAATTTAAGCCAACTTCACTCACCTGCTTTATGCCAATCTGGTGCCTTGCAGCTGTTGGCTGGGAGAGGGCCAAAAAAGAATACTCATTTAATGAAATGCCTCGGGCCTTGAGCTGAGAGAATAGAGCAAGTAAACAGGTCAACTTTTCAAGTTGCTCCCAAGAAGGACGCATGATGGCACAGCATCACTTATGGGTAGAGTTCATGTCGTCAAGTCTGCCGACAATGCATGGTCACCTGGACCAGTGGCTGGCACAGAGAAAACACTCAATAAATACGTTTTAAAATATGTGACTTTGAAATTATTTTGACAACCTCATTTGAAATAGTAAGCATTAATCATATTCTTATTTCAAATGTATATGCCTACTGATACCTCTTGCTAACACATTCTTCCTCCGAAATGGAAGAGCACAACCTAGAAAACTTTTACTTTAAAATCATGAAACCTGTTTTCAAATCCCCTGAATGGAATGGAAGCATTCCTCACCTCCACTAACCACCTGTCTTGTATTCGCTTTGTGACCCTGTGTAGGTCACTTACCCTTCTGACCCTCAATTTCCTTTCTGTAAAGTGGCAACAATAATCTCTGCCCATCTATCTCACTGAGCTGTTGTAGGACTAAAAAATCGTTCAATGTGATAATGTTAAATACATGTCAATTGTACTGGGTTTGCATGTTGGAGCTTTTTCTCATTAATCTTGTTCACTGAATAAAATGGACATGAACTTGTAAAAAAAAAAAAAGTCTCGTTCACTGTTCATACCAGCAGCTTCATCAATTGTTCAACTCTTTGACCTTTACTTCTCATCTCTGTATGTACCTAAAATAAGTCAGAAAAACCACAGTCCAAGAATAGAGCATGGGATTTCTAAATCAACAGAGCTGGGTTCAAATCCACGGTCCATCACTGATTGGCCACTTCCCTCAGTAGTCTTAGACTCCTCATCTGTAAAATGGAGATTGTAATATCTATCTTACAGAGCTGTGATAAGAAACAAATTAAGTTCTGTGTAAGCCATCCCATTAAAGACAGGTTCACAGCAGAACCGGAATTCAAAACAAGACCCTTGCTGCCCAAACCAGTGATGTGAACTTGAGCAGGGTAACTACTCCAGAACTAATAACATTTCAGGGGCCACATTGCCATTTCCTAAGCAAGTTAGCTAATGCGGCTATTATGTGGTAGAGCCTTGGTTTTGACCTGGTATTGGATGCATATGTTAACTATCTCTGACATGCTTGGTTTGTGACAAAGCACTAGAATAGATAAAAAGACGGAGCAAGCACAATGGGTGCTGCCACTGAAAACCTTACAATCTACTTGGGAAAGTAAGTACATAGAGACACATCACCAGGGAATAATCCCAAAGAGCTCTGAACAATAGAATGTTAAGGCCTAGAATATCCTCCAAGACCAACTTACCAGGTAAAAAAATTGAGATGAACACCTTGCTTTGGTGACTGGGTCCATACTACAGCCAGCATAAGCATGCACGATGAATTGAAAATAAGAATAATAAACATCATAATAAATAGTAACTACAGTGGCAATAGTTAATATCTATGGCATGCCTGCCAAGTACTAGGCATTGTTTTTAATCATTTTATCGGTCATATTTTCTCTAATCCTCTCAGCAGTCTTCATGGGTTCTACTTTAAATACACAAAAATTGAATCTCAGAACATTATCCTGAGTGAAAGAACCTTATATCAAAGAAAACATACAGTATGATTCAATTTATATGAAGTTCTAGAATAAGAAAAACTAATCTATGTGGTTGCTTCTGGTGGGGCATGGGGGTGAGTACAGGGATCGACAGATTTGAGAGAACTTTTTGGGGTCCCAGTAATGTTCTATATCTCATAAGGGGTTTGCATTACATAGTCATATACGTTTATCAAAATCATTAATTGCAGACCTGAGATTTGTACATTTTATTGCATTTTTTAAAATGTAAACAGTATTGAACTTTAGACAATAATAAAAATGCTGAAGTATTCAGGGGAAAGTGTTCTGATGTTTGCAACTTACCTTTAATTTTATTAAAAAAATAAGATACACTGATTGGTGAATAGATTAATGACTAGATCAATGGATAAATATGTAATAATGCAAGTAAGTAATATGACCGTGGTAGAATCATAGTGACTGGTGTATGAGTGCTTTCAACATTTCTGTCCATGTGACCATGTTCATAATAAAATTTAGGGGAAAGAATGTAAATCCACAGATGCAAAGATAAATTCTCATCTTCGTTCTCTCAAGGAAACAGAGAGGTTTAGATTGGGTCACAAATGGCTGAAAGGTATGACTTCATACACCTGGATTGGCAAGGGGATGCAGCAGGAACATTTGCCCTGAGAAAACCAGACCCCTCTCCAACAGAGGAGCAAAGTCTCACCCTTGCTACGTCACTCCTGAGCTGCTAACCTGCAGCATTAGGGAGTGAAAGTCAAGTGCCTGTGATAATGGTCCCGCATGCCCAAGGAGAGGCTGATGTCACCAGAGGCTCATCTCTTGGATCATCAGAGTGACCTGTTTGCTGGGCCTGGAAGAGGGAGAGGTAGCCAAGGGCTCCCCAAGCCAGCAAATGAATAAGCTCAGCCTTGGCAAACAATGACTCCATTCTCCGATGTGATCATATTTAGTCCTCCAGTTAGCTTTTACTTGGTTAGTTATATTCAATAATCCCCTCCGGTCTGGTCTCTGGGTAGCTTTTGTTCACAATGATGTAACCCGCCCTGCTCTTTTCTTAGAACAAGAGCTGCTGGTTCATGGACAAAGCCATGGATATAATATCAGGAGGCCTGGTTATGGAGACAGAGAGATTGATTAGATAGATAGATAGATATAAAACTAGGTCTGGGACCTCATGTGAGTCCCTTAAATTACCTGGGCTCTGGTTTTCTCCAGGCACCCTGGTACTATATAAATTCTGGTCATAGATTCACTATAAACTCCCCATGACGACCAGATCTCTATCATATTTATGTCCTCAGGGGCTAACCTAGTAGCCAACAACGCTCTCGGTGTGTAAACGTTGGCTGAACTGAAATGAAGGACCAGCCATCTTACATTTGCCCAGTACTGTGACTGCTGAGATTCTGAATCTGGTTTTGTTCTTTCATGCTACGTATGGTAGTCTCTCTACACATCTGATGTTTTCAGAACTATTTTTAATCCTTGCCACAAACTTATAAGGTACCCCCCATCACCCTGATTTTATAGTTTGGGAAAACTGAGGCAGAGAGGAGTTTGCCGTTGAGCCAGATCTGAATCCACAGTGACTTGACCTCAAAGCCCATCCCCTTCCTTCTCACACAATGATGGCTGGTCAAGTCAGCATGCATCACGGTCTCTCAGCGTTGCATCTCATCCTTTCCTCGTGGAAGACCATAAGCAACAGCTTTGTCCACACTTGACCAAGCAAGATAAACTGTGCAAACACAGGCAAGGGAACTCTTCTTAGGGAAAGCTCCAAACACCCTTCACTTCCAGCTGCCACGAAAGAACAAAGAAACAAATAAATCTACTCTTCTCTTTGGGCCTGCTGCAAGCTGCATCACACTTGTGGGTCACCCTATCGGATGAGAAGTCCCTCCTTGGTGACACGAAAGGGCTGCAAGTCACTCAAAAGTGAGAGCAGAGGGTCCTCAGTACAAGGGGCCTGATTGATCCAGGCGCAGGGAGTATGTACTCTCTGCAGACAGAGACAAAATTGTGGCGGCCATTCATTTTCCCTGACCATGGCCTTTCTCCGCCCCACTGGGGAAATTGGGGTTCTAATCCAGAGCATGGCTACACCTGCCGCATTTTGTTTCGATGGCTGTGGCCGCCCTGAGATTACTCTTTGAAGAGGAGATAAAAGAATGTTCCAGCAGGAAGAATGATTCCTAACATCTTTATCCTTGAATGATACCTCTGACTTGGAGGAAAAAGGGAAAATCATTCAGTGATACCAGAAAGTGTATTCTGATCATTACATCTCATTGTTCCACAAAAGCCACATAATTTTCATCTCTCCTGCCTGAAGAGACTCGGAGTGAAGTTTCTAGGCAAATGGCGTCCAGCCAGTAGGACCACTTCGTCACCCAGATTGTGCCAGATGCCATGCACAGTACATCCCATACCTTATTGCCCCTTTTCCTCACAGTGACCTTCAAGCTAGGCATGCACACCAGATTTACAGATGAGGGAAATGGGGTTTACCTCTGAGTTTAGGAGAGGGTACTTGACTGTAGTTTTGAAGGAAGAACATGATTTAAATAGGCTTTGCATAAGTAACATGGTGTCATGTAAGGGGACGATGACACTTAGATCAGTCACTCTGGGTTGGAAGTCCACTTACCAACTGTGTGACCTTGGGCAAGTCGCAGAAACTCGCAGCAGCAATGGGCATGATAATGTCTTTATCCCAGGAGACTGATCTGAATATTAAATAAACTAATATATGGGACAGTGCTTGATATATTGAAGGCATTCAATAAAAGTCTGGTGACTCTTAATGAAGAAGAGATGGGATACAAGAGAAGGAGAAAGCAAAGCAAAGGAGGTGAAATAGCACTTCACCGGCAGTAGGTTAAGACACCAAGGAGCAGCTGAACGGGGACTGGAATGGCATGGGGAAGAGTTTGGACTTGACCTGGAAGAGGAAATACGGAGCCATTGCAAGTTCTTGAGCAGAGGAGAGGCACGGCGAAAAGAGAGGTATTTGGAGACTTCCCTGGTATCTGGGACATGATGATAAGTTTGACATCATCTTAGTTGCCCAACTGCAGTGAACAGTTTTCTTCATTGTCTGATGCTTATAATTCTACGGTAGTTTTTCTCAAAGTAAGGCCAGCCAGCAGCAGAATTCTCTGGGGAGCCTGAGAAAATTATAAAGTCCTAGGCCCAGCCCAGACTTAAGAATTCAGACACTCTTGGAGATAACGCCCAGGAACTCACATGCTTACAAATGCCCCGATGGTTCTGACTCACACTGATGTCTGAAAGCCATTCGTCTAAAACAAGGGGTTTCAAACTTAGAGTAAAGAAGAGTCCTCATCAGAGCCAGTTATACTATCATCACCAGGGCACTGGGTTTCCAAGGGCCATTCATAGTATAATAATAAATCAAAGACAGTTGTGGCCCTCTTTTAAATTGCCAGACACCTAAAAATAAAGTCAGCAAGGATTGTGAGTTCAAGCCTCAGAAAAGTAGCCAAAGGAGGAATTACAATTAGTAACTGACCCCCTGTTATGGGGAAGGACTTTTTTTAGGCCTGTAGCTCATGCCAATTCAGTGGCCTAAGATATAGCCCAACTGAAGTGCTGCTTACACTACTGGCTAAACAAAGTCTTAGAAAGTGACCATGACTCTTGCCAGCTCTGAGACTTGAAGGAGGGTTGCAGAGCCGGTGGAGAGAAGTGGGAAGAGATTCAAGTCAGGTCTATAGCATTGACTCAGCACCTCGCACGAGGCAGACATTCCAGGTAACTTGGTGGACACTCAGGTGAGAGCACTGAGGCCTGCCCTCAGGGGACTGCAATCCGGGGTAGTATAAAACCCAAGAATGTGATACTATAGTAAAAAAAAAAAAAAAGATTAGGGGAACAGAGAAAAATAAGAGGTTGATTTTAAATAGGTTAGGAAGGAAAGGTTCTTGGAGGGGGTGGACGATTGAGCAGGGTCTGAATAGCATGAGTGGGATTGCAACAGGCAGAGATGAGGTTGAGCACATACAGACAGAGAAAAGGCTACATGCAAAGAAATAGTCAGGAAACTAAGCAGTGCTGAAGATTCTGATATAATGGAGGTGTTGGTTTCTTTCCCAGAAATAAAGGGGCAAGAGCTTAGAAAGAGAGATTGGGGGCAATTCATGAAGGCCTTGAATGCCAGACGAAGACGTGGGAACGTTAATTTGTACGCAACATGAAGGACTCTATTAAAATAAACTTGGTGACAAGATGGAGAGTAATTTACAGTCAGAAGATGTAGAAAAATTTATCAATCTTCCTTACAGGTCGGGTATGTGTATGTCCCCTTAGAGGCTGAGGTCCAGGAGAGAAAGACTGTATTCTTAGAACATCTGTTTCTTCTGAGCTTTACAGCACTGGGGAGACAGAAGGCACTAAGCTAATGTTTGTCCAGTTGGTCTGAAGGCAGGCAGATGAGTTTAGAGCTACCATAATTGTCTAGGCAGCAGAGATCATGAAAGTCTTTCTTCGGGCAGTGTCATGGGGCAGAGAGATAAGAGAGGAGAGAATCCACATTTTTCCTTTTCTTGGTTTACAGCATTAAATGACTCTCCTAGCTTAGTTCAAAGGTTATTTGATATATTGATTGCAAACACTCTGATTTCTATCCTCCTTGTGTCTATACCACTTGCAATGTGAAGTCTATACTTCTAACCCCCAAATCTGGGCTAGACTTATACACTGCTCTATAAAATAGAATATGGAGGAAGTGGACCAGTTCTGAGCCTAGACTTCAAGAGGCCTTGAGCAATTCTGCCATCTTTTGGAAACATGTCTCCGCTGTGAACAGAAGCCCAGGGTAGCCTGTTGAAGAATGGGAGACATCCCATCGGATGGCATCTTATACCAGCCCTTCCCCAGCTGACACACTAGCTAGCATCTGATGCATGAGGACAGACAAGACCTGCCAAGGCCACTCAGATTCACAGAACTGTCCAGCTGACCCATAGACTCAAAACTGGGTGAAATTAAAGGAGAAAAAAGAGCCATTACAATAAATGCAATGCATTATCCCTAAGTATTTAGATGTTGAACTAGGAAAAAGTACTATGAAAGATGTTATTGGGCCAACTGATAAAATTTGAAAGTAGACTGAAAATGATTCAGAAAAAATAATATGAGGAGAAAGGGGAACAAAAGAGAAGAATAATGCAAACATAGCAAAATATTTTAAAAATTGGCAAATCTGAATTAAAGGTATATGGAAGTTCCTTGACTATTCAAGCAAATTTTCTGTAAGTTTAAAATTATATAAAAATAACAGTGTACATAAAAGGTATAATTTTAAATACTTTAAAATTAACCAAATGACTAGGAATAACATAAATAAAATAAATATTTTAAAAGTTCCCCCCAAATAATAATAATAATAAATGATTGGATTTTTTTAAGTGTGAACGTTGTGGTGGTTGGTAGGCAGCAATAGTCAACTGACACAGGGATCCCCTAGATGAGAGTTTCTCATGATCAAGGAAGCCAGACCCTCTCCAGTGATACACTGTAAACCAGGTTATGAAAAGAAAAAGGAGAATTTTTGAGCATCTAGCTGAAGGGGATTTGTTAAATAACTTTTTTTTTTATTCTTTCAACAAGCATGTTGACCATCAACCATGTGGTTAGTAGGCACTTAGTCCTTAATTAAGTACGAGTACTCAGTCAGTGGTGACCAAGACAGGTCCCACCCATGCAGAAGTTTTGGGTGTGGTCCCTTCACAATTTACAAAGCACTTTCATAGTCACTAGTTCATTTGATTTCCACAACTTCTAGAGGAAGGCATTCTCGGTAGCCCCCATTTACAAAGGAAGTGGAAGGCTCAGAAAGGTCAACTAATTTTTTTAAATGATGCAACCAGTTAGTAAGTCTGCATGTCCCACTGGGCTGGGAGTTCATTGTGGGATGAGAAGACAGCCTATGGTGGTCCCAACTCCTGGGACCAGAGCAGTAGATCCTATAACTAGATTGTAAAGGAACCAATACAAGGACTAGGCTTCAAACCCACAGCTCTGACTCCAAAGCATTCCGCTTGCTCTATAACATCAGCTGTGCCTCCCAAAGACTGCTCTGGATCTCCCCTACCCAAGTCAAAGTCAGAGAAAGGAAAGGAATTCATAATCCTCATACTGCCATCTCCCAACTCTAGTGTTGCATGCAGTGAGGGTGTCTGCTCAACGAAGCTACAAAAGTTTAGGGATTCAAGCAGGGCAGGATCCAGGTGTTCAGCTATTTCCTCTCCCTGTACCTCTCAGCTCTGCTCTCCTCTGTCTCGTCTTCCTTATCAGGTGGACTGTCTCAGCACGATGGGTAAAATGGATCCTGGCAACCCCAGACTTTGAAGAGCTTTTAAGCTCAAGATCTAGGACTTTCTCTCTAAATGTCCATGTAAATTCTTGACATTGGACTTGCCCAGCTTAGGTTATCTGCCAAACCCTGAACTAAGTATTCTGTCCAGGAGAATGGAGTCCTCTGATTGGCTACCTTTCTGTTCAGGGTGAACAAAGAGAATAAATGTCCATCAGAGTTATCAACAAATATTTTTGAAAGAAAGAAAGAAAGAAAGAATCTTGGATCACAATGATTCAAATATATATCTCCACTGCTAAGAGACAAGCCAACATTTTTTTCATGCATTCCAAGAGCTGAGTGTCATCTAACCAATGACCCTTCCTGGGAAGCAAGATATGGCCTGCAATTCTAGAGGCATCTGTACCCTGAGCATATAATTAAGTCAGAGGCAAGTACAGCTGGTGAAAGTAGGAAGGCATGCATAAACTTTTCAATCTAGGAATGTTGGTGAACCCTGTCATTACATACCCCACATGCTAATCTAGCCCACCCGGACTCCATAAACTCTGTGACTCTAACTGTTCTCCAGCTGAAAATGCATGAGTCCTCTTCTGGACTCTGGCTTCCCTCCTCCCTCCCTTCACTGAACACCTTTTGAAATCATCACCAAATTGAAGATTTACCAGTCATTGGGGAAGGGGTTGATCTAGGTGATAACTAAAGGTAAAATGTTAGCATTGGGGGTGGGGGGAAGAGTAAGTTTTAAATAGAAAAACTCTATTCCACATATTCACTGTGTGATCTTTAGCAGATTACTGAACCTCTCTGAGCCCCCATGTCAGTAACAAAATCTGCCTCCTATGGTCACTGTCATTAGGAATACAGCAGGCCTAGCCTGGAACATGACAAGTGTTTGATCAATGTCAGTCCTCCCCTTCTTTATAGCTATGAGATGCTCTGAGTTTGCTAATCAAAGAGAGTTGAAACAAAACCAAAAACTCAAAAGAAAAACATGAAAGGAATGTCTTTTAGAAATGGTCATCTTAAAGCAAAAGCAAATGACATACCTAATTGTCTAGACTACTTATTTACCTGCTAGGTGTGGAGATGCAGTTTTGGGTAAGCACAGACAGACTCTAGGCTCAAGGAGCTTAAAGTCTAGTGGGTATGATTGTGATCCAATAAGGGATACTATTAATTTGAAAGTATAATTGCACTTCAGCTGATGAACATTACACTTAAACTCTTGCATTGTTATTGAAATTTTGGACATTTTATTCTATTTCTCCAGATAAATTATAAGCTAAGCTAGGGCAATTTTTTTATACTTTCCACATTGGAAAATAAGTGCAAATATTTTTAAGTGATTTGAAAAGAGAAGTGGGGATGAGAAAGGAAGGGTTCTTTCCATTTTTCCTTTGATTAACAATTTTCCTGTGACTAAATGCTTAAATTAAGGATGGCCAAGATCTGGGATTCTTCTTTTAGCATAGCCACCACATCACAGTGCCCATTTAAACAAACCACAGCCCTTTATCATGCCTGTTTTTCCATCTGTAAAATAGACATTGTAGTACTTTCCCATCTAAATCTCATTGTGAATGCTTGTGACCCATTCGAAAGCAGGGATCTTATTTTATTCATCGTGTTCTCTGCATTGAGCAATTTTGGGTGCACTGTATACAGTCAGTGCATGACAATGGCATAAACAACACACATTTCTTGTTTCTCTTGAGCCGGCAGGTTGGATGTGTTTTTCTGATGTAGTCTGTGCTCAGCTCATCTCGACCGGACTCCCACAGGCATCACTAATCAGCTAGTGGGTCAACGGGGGCCAGGGGCTGTCTGGTCCAGGAAGCCCTCTGTTGGGATCACTGTGTTTTGCTCTTAGAGACGATGGGATCCTCTGAAAAACAGAGGATTAGCAGGGCAGCTTTAAACTTATTTAAAAGCACTAAGAGCCATCCTGGGAAAGCCACTCCATCAGACAGGTCCACATGAGTACAAAGACAAATGATAAGAAAATGGATGTTCTGACTCCACATTCCTTTATGTTCTGCTGGAGGAAAGAGAGAGCCTTTCTAGAGGGCGACTTGGTGATCTATGTCAGAACGCAGCCTCGCTGCTCATCTGAGCTTCCGGTTGAAAAGGTTGGAGAAAGACTAGGCGGAGAGTGTCGGAGGTGGGGAGAGAAAGGAGGGGGAGAGGCGTGGGAGAAGGGATGGGGGCGTAGGCAGTGCGGGAGGTAGAAAAGTGAGAAGGCATCCTGCATTCTAATGCCCCCCCATGCCTCCATCCTGAGCTCTTCCAAAGACACTTGACACCCTACAACTGAGCCATGAGTCTCTCCTCACTTCCTGGAGAGAAGAAAAATGTGGGCAATTAAACACTTAGGTAGGAATCCAGGTGGAGCAAACACGGGCTGACTCCAGGTCATTTCCAGTGGATGAGGGTAGAGGGCAAACTCTGTGGTAAAGCTCCAACCCTCCTGGCAAGGAAAACAGCTATTGAAACTTGCTGAGCACTGAGTATCAAGGACAGGTCATCCCGAAACCATGAAGTGGGTGCGTAATGCAATGTCCAAATGTAACTGGATTTCTTAGCTTCCCATCTCCGAAATCTCTGCAGGGGGAAAAATAAATAAATAAATAATTGCCTCTGGTTGTTGTTGTTGTTGTTGTTTTTTCCCCTCCCTTATCTGTTCCTGTGTCTGGCTGCTAGGGTTAGTAGCAAGCTCTCCAGAGTCTGGTATGTGTTCTCCATTGTGTTCTTTCTGTGAAGAAAATTACAACGTGAAAAGGAAAGGGGGCAGAGAGGAACATTACATTCTAAACAGTCTCAGGGAGATAATTGCAAAGTCTGCTTTGCTCCCTCTTTCCTCCCCCTCCCTCCTAGGCTTCTCTGAATTTCTTCCGCCTCTAGAATCTGGTGAAGGACCCGCTGCAGAAACTGTGGCTGCAGGTGGACCAGACAGCTTTAGCTGGTGCTTCCCTGTGATGTGTCCCTCCAGCTGTGCCTCCTCGTATTCCTGGAGCAGCACGGTACCCACCCCTTGCTGCCCTCAGAGGACCATTTAGAAGGCGGTATTTA
>NW_006783414.1:4471800-4475089 GCF_000442215.2 Lipotes vexillifer | reverse complement strand
AAAGATGGGCTGTTTTGTTTATGTTCTTTTTCTCGGTGGTTTGGGTTATTCCTTTAGTTCTCTGCTTGGCCGTGATTCAGTTCAGGTGGGTTCAGGAATTATCGTGTGACTGCTTCATTGTTCTGGGCATTTCTAAGTACACAGTATCGATCATTTATTGATTCTTTTCTGTGTGTTCGAAGGCACGTCAAGCATCTACGTCACTGCTTTCATTTAATCCCCACAGCCATCCTGGAAGGTCAATTGTCTTCTTATTTCCAATGTAGGGATGAGATGTTGGGTCTCGGTGAGTTCAAGTCATTTGTCCAAGTTCACAGGCGAATAAGTGGTATAGCCAAGATTTGAACATAGTTCTGTCTGATTGCCGACCTCTACGTTACCACATGCCCGTCCTCACATCCCCAAATTGATCAGAGACGGTCCCAGTCCTCCACATTCTTAAAGTCTCAAGAAAAAAAAAGGCAGACACCTTAAATGAAGGTGGTTCTAGGGGCAGCAACGTGATCCATTTCTTCCCAATGAGATGCACGCAGAAGAGGTTTCCAAGGGAGCGAAGGACCTCCCCAGGGTCGCCTAACTGTAGATTGAGGTTAGAGGAAGCAAACCATAGTTTCTTCTAGCACAGAGATTTAAGGAATTGTGATTACCAGGTCACTTAGAAGATGCTTGAAATCGTGCTTAAAATGATCATTCTCCCTGCCCTCCTGAACACAGTGTAGAAGAAAATGCTGCAAACAAAAAACAAAAATAAAACAAACCCAAAAGAACAATCTTGGTTTTCTTTTTTCTTTTTTTTTTTTTAATCTGAGCACTGGGTTTGTTGGGTCCGTATGTCCCCATTTCAAGGATGAGGAAACTGAGGCTCAGAGATACTGAGTCACCCAGCAGCACTAACATCACTTACCAAGGAACTGGTGGGAAATGCACATTTTTGAGCTCCACCCCAGGACCACTGAATTAGAAACTCTGGTGTTGGGGCCCAGCATTCCAGATTTTAACAAGCCCTCCTGGTGATTCTGATGCAGCTAAAGGTTAAGAACCCCTGCTTTACAGTGGTTTGCAGCTAATAGTTAATAACAAAATCCAGTTGTGTAACCCTACATTTTAAAATGTCGCTGCTTTAAACTACAGATGTTCTGAATGCAGTTTAATTTTGACCTTGGAGAAATCAGCTGCAAGAGTAAGATGCCAGCAAACTTTCAGAAATCTAATCAGCTATGCAACTTGTGATATGCTGGCATTTGGTGTCTGGCACGGAACAGCAGGTTGCTGCATTAAGTACAAGGGTGTGGTTAGGAGAGGATTTCTCAAGTTCTCATCCCTTCTTTTTTGCTTGTTTGATTGAGAAACATAACTTCTTTGCCTTTTTTTTAGACAGCTTTATTGGAGTATAATTTCTTTACAATGGTGTGTTAGTTTCTGCTGTATAACAAAGTGAATCAGCTATACAGATACATATATCCCCGTATCTCCTCCTTCTTGCATCTCCCTCCCGCCCTCCCTATCCCACCCCTCTAGGTGGTCACAAAGCACCGAGCTGAGCTCCCTGTGCTATGTGGCTGCTGCCCACTAGCTATCTATTTTACATTTGGTAGTGTATGTATGTCCATACCACTCTCTCACTTCATCCCAGCTTACCCTTCCCCCTCCCTGTGTCCTCAAGTCCATTCTCTACGTCTGCATCTTTATTCCTGTCCTTCCCCTAGGTTCTTCAGAACAAATTTTTTTTTTAGCTTCCATATATATGTGTTAGCATATGGTATTTGTTTTTCTCTTTCTGACTTACTTCACTCTATATGACAGTCTCTAGGTCCATCCACCTCACTACAAATAATTCAACTTCGTTTCTTTTTATGGCTGAGTAATATTCCATTGTATACATGTGCCACATCTTCTTTATCCATTCATCTGTCAACAGACACTTAGGTTGCTTCCATGTCCTGGCAATTGTAAATAGAGGTGCAATGAACATTTTGGTACATGACTCTTTTTGAATTATGGTTTTCTCAGGGTATATGCCCAGTAGTGGGATTGCTGGGTCGTATGGTAATTCTATTTTTAGTTTTTTAGGGAACCTCCATACTGTTCTCCATAGTGGCTGTATCAATTTACTTTCCCACCAACAATGCAAGAGGGTTTCCTTTTCTCCACACCCTCTCCCGCTTATTGTCTGTAGATTTTTCGATGATGGCCTTTCTGACTGGTGTGAGGTGATATCTCATTGTAGTTTTGATTTGCATTTCTCTAATGATTAGTGATGTTGAGCATCCTTTAATGTGTTTGTTGGCAATCTGTATATCTTCTCTGGAGAAATGTCTGTATGGTCAGTTGGGGCTGAACTAAGTGAAGTTCTTCCCAGCCATCAATGTACAATAAGCCTTGTTAGAGTTGTTCTCTTTCAAGGGCCTCGTACTGAGGAGAAACCACACCAGAGGTGAAGTGACTTGCCCAAGGTCACCCAGCTGCAGAATGAGGTTGGAGGGGCAATCCATGCCGTCCCTTTCAACACCAATAATGAGTCTGACTGCTAAGTGGTTTTAGCAGATGCTGAAACACTGTGCTTCGAATGATTACTCATTCTGCCTCCCTGCAAGGATTGTCACACTACTCAGAAGAAAACGCCATCAAAAATCAAAGATCAAAGAACCACCTTAGAGAGGGGTTTTTTTGCCTCCTATTTTTAAGGCTTTGGGTTTGTTGCTTTTTTAATGTTTTCAAGATTTTTCAGTGGTAAAGTGATAAAGTGGTATTATAAAAGGACTTACAAAATCCCTTCAGAGCAAACAGAAACTGAGCAACGTTCAGTTTCATAGCAATCAGAAACTGAGCAATGTTCAGTTAGTCCAGAGTAGAAGGAGTTAGTTGCAGCCTATTGCTCTCTGTCCTTCTGCACCTGCGTTTGCTGGTAGCACTGACACCGTCTCAGCCCAGCTTCATCTTCCTCTCCACTCTGTCCGCGTCTCTGCTCCACTTCACTGCAGTTTCTCTGCAGCAGCTACCAGCAATCTGCTGCTCCAACCATTCACTGGTTTAGAATCCTCCCCCTGTGCTTCCTCTGCCTTTTTCATCCTTCCGTCTCTGTCTCCTCCTAGAATCCATATCCTCTGCCTGACTCCTAAACGCTGGTGACCTCCAAACCCTTCAGGTTTCAGTCCACACTCTTCTGGAATGGTCCATCTGCATACACCAATATCTCAAATATATATCAGTCATGCACTGGCTTCTTTTCTCGACCTCAGATTGCAATACCCAACTCTTTGCAGGACTTCTTTTTTTTTTTTTTTTTTTT
>NW_006783414.1:4431812-4471381 GCF_000442215.2 Lipotes vexillifer | reverse complement strand
ATGTGGGATCTTCCCGGACCGGGGCACGAACCCGTGTCCCCTGCATCGACAGGCGGACTCTCAACCACTGTGCCACCAGGGAAGTCCCTGCAGGACTTCTAAGTATTTCAGACTCCACATGGTCCAAACTGGACTCATCTTCACCTCTCCAAAACCTATTCCCTCCATGTTCCAAGACTACCTGTACCACATTGTTAAATATCCAGTTACTCAAGCCAGGAACTAGGGAGCCATTGTTAATCCTTACTGATTCTCATAAGCATCACCTCCGTGACATACACACACAACACAAACATATACACACAAACCAGACACATGCTTTCTCTCTTACACATATATGCACACACATAAAAAACATACACATGCATCATTCATGCACACGCAGGCACAACCACCCATATGCTTTCTCTCCTACACACACATACACGTGCACACACTTGCACCCACACACATATATATGAACACACACACACATAAACCCCACATGCAGTCAAAGGCCAAATCCTGTCAATTTTGCCTCTGTATCCCCCCGCCACCTCTCCAACCCTGCTACCATTGCCCTTGAGCTGAGACCCACGTCATTGCTTAACTGACTCCTGGGAGAGTTTCCTGACTGTTTTCCCTCCTTGCTTTGAATCCAAGCTCCATATGACAGCCAGAGGCACGTCTCTGAAATGGAAATCAACCATAATTCTCCCACTTTGTGCATTTCCACATCACCTGTCGCCTGTAGAATAAGGTTAAGCTCTTATTCATGGCCATTGCAATCCTCCCTGACCTGACTCTGAAGTCCCTTCATCAATTTCCACAAGAAATCATCCACCAATGAACACCTGGGTACCCTCAATTACTTCACTGAATTGAGGCACAATTCCTGCCAATAGAAAACTAGTAATTAAACAAAAAAAACTTTGTTGGAAATGTGATCTATGAAACAGAGATTTGGAACATGTCATTTAGTCATACCAAACTACCCTACCCTCCAATGCCATAACATTTAACTAAATTGAATGACATCAGTGAGAGAGGGTATGTGACCATAATAAAGAACTGGGAAATTCTTTATGCATTGATATGGACATAACAGTAATTTATTTAACCAGCCCCCTACTACTGAAACTAAAGGTAGTTACCAATCTTTCCAATCAATATTATTAGAATATCGGTGTGTCTGCCTCCAGGAGAAGGGATTAAAAGAAGGGGGAGGGTAAAACTGGGAAGACCAGTTACAAAGCAATAGACCAGCTAAGAGACCAGCTGGTGGCAACGGAGATGGAGACGAGAGATATTTAAGGACCTAGAGGCCTTGGCCTTATGAAATTTAATGTTAGGGAAGAGGCACAATAATAATCTGGAGGCGTTCATTTTGTCCACCTGCTATACCCTTGAGGGTGTGTCAAGCCCGGCAGATTCAGTGTGGAGTAAACATGCAGCCAGTCCCCGCCCTTATGGACTTTTTAGTCTAAAGAAGAAAGATAAGGGAGTATTTCAAGAGGAGCTAACCCAGTATGGTGTATAGGGTGGGGATGGGGGCTGGTCAGTAAGAAGACGCACTAAGCAAATGATTCCAGAGGTAGGAAAATGACTGACTCTGTGGTTCTCTAAGTGTGGTCCTGAGCAGCTGCAACAGTATCACCCGGGAACTGGTTAGAAGTGCACAGTCTCAGACCCCACCCCAGACCTCGTGAATGAGAAACTTTGGAGCTGGGCAGAGCCCGCAGTCTGGGTGTTACAAGTCCTCAGGGCCATCCTTACATCGTTAGTTTGGGAACCACTGCCTAGAAATCCAAAAGATGCAGGAGCATCTTTCCTTGGCTGGTGCTGGTCTAGAAAGGCTTAGGACAGGAAGCGGCCTTTGAGCCAGATCTTCAAAGGAGAGTGAGAGTTCTCCAGGAGGACACGCAGACCTGGCAAGGAACATTCCAGGAATTCCAGGTGTTTGCATTTCTGAGCCAGCTTACAGTATCACCACCTTCATATTTTCTAAATGAATTTAGAACGAAATCAGGGGAAATGACTTATGCACAGTTATTCATTGCATTTTGCAAAGAATTTAAACACTCATCAACGGACGACTTCTTGAATATACTCTGAGTCATACATATACATGAGTTCTATTCCCCCCGTTTAGAAGAAGAAAGGGCTGTATCTACTAGTGTGGGGTTGAACTTCAGAATACAGTAGTAAGTACAAAAAGGAAGCTGCAAAGTCATGTGTATATCATGCTACTTTTGTGTGAAAAAATGTAAATGTGTATGTGTTCAGAATACTGCAGAGAGACACAAGAAACGGGAAATGGGCTCTCGGGTGGAGAGCATAAGGTGGAGGACAGCAGTGGGAGGGAGATTCTCACTGGATACCACTTTGCACCTTTTCTATTTTTGATCTGTCTGCGTAGATTACCAATCCAAAGAAATGGACAAGGTGTCTCTCCGTTCAGACATGAACAAGTAACAGAGAAGGAGACGTCTGTTCCGAGGGCCCCCCAGCTCCCAAGAACCGTCCTCCTGCCAGTCTCACCCCTCTAACACCTCCTGGGGAATTTCACAGATGGGGGTGTGACAGGGAGTGGCGTTCAGTGTTATAATTACTGCTTTCAGTACCTATTTTTTTCTAACAGGATGTGCCGACTGGGGCCAAAACCCTGTGCCAAAGTAACAGCGAAGTTGCTGTTTGCGGTAGTCGGTCTGAGTTCCCGGTATTTGGGAAATGGTCACTGAATAGCACCGGTTGGGGTGCAAGAGTTGAGGGGAGGACCCCAAGAACCACTGTGGTGGGAAGGGGGGGTCCACGGGGGCTCCATTCAGAAAAAGAACAATTGGTGGTTTCAGGCAGCTGAGGTGAGGGTAGGCGGGAAATGAGACGGCCTATCAGGGAGAAAACACTGACCATTGCCTCTATCCGAAAAAGGAAAAAAAATAAAGTGCAGAAAAGTGGTCTTTAGTGCACAGTGCCTCTTCCTTTAGCAGCTATGTAGCACTCTCAAAAAAAAGGGTATCTCACCATCTCTTGTCTGCCTCAACTTCCTCACTTCCCTGGAAGGAGAAGGAAGTCAGCTTTATCAGGTGCCAAGCATACACCCAGTTTATTTTAGGACCCCTTCTGGCTATCACAGTTAATCCTCTCCAAACCCCTTCCAGGAGAACACTCCCCTTTGCAGATACGGAAACTGAAGTTTAGAAGAGCAGCATGACTTGCCCAAAGTCACAAGGGTGGAGCCATGATCAGAATCCAGTTCTGACGCCACAGTCTCTGCTACACTGCCTTTATGCTACCCTGAGCTATGGAAAGACCCCTTCTCAGGCTCGGAAATCACTCAACCTTGAGCTACATGGGCCCAGACTGAGACCCCCGGATTTGAAAACCACAACTGAAAACAGCAGAGAGCACAGTAATATTTGCAAGAAGACAAAAGAATTCACCCAAGTAATCTTGTTTAAGACAGGGAAAGGATTCCTAGGATTTATCTGCTTGGGTAACCACGGTTTGTATTTGCTTCTGTAAAGATACCGGTTTATCAAGTCAATGGACTTGATGGCAATCTCCCTCCCGTCCATCACAAGAGTTTTCTGTTTGCACGTTGCCCAGCAGCCAGGTCTACACAACTCCCCAACTGCATGAGCTCTGTCAAGATAAAAGCTGGTTTGGAAGGGATGTGACCTTCTCTAGGGTTTAAAAAAATCTTGCAGAGGGCTTTACACTAAAAGGCACCTTGACTCCAGTGAGATAAGGACTCTCTGGGATTTGTTTGTTGAATCATCCAGCAAGATTCATTGAGGAACTACTACCTGCCAAGGAGACCAGGATGACAAAGAGATAGTTCCAGTCTTTACAGTCTTTTACAGTTTAAACACTGAGAGACAAAGTCTAAAAGAGATGCCTCAACAAACGCTAGAGGGTAGGTACAGAGGGGCAAGTGGTAAATCCTTCCTGGGTGAGGAAGGGAGTGCAGGGGATGGGGAATTGTGAGAAGCCTTTAGGGGAGGTGTGGCCTTTGCGATGAGCCTGATAGGATGTGGATGAAGGACATTCCAGGTAGAGAGAAGAACACGAGAAAATTTTTGGAGGCTTGAAAATTATGTACATGCAGAGGTGATGCTCATCGAGTTGGAATCTGTCTCCATTTCCCATCCCTGCTCTCAACTTGCTGTATAATTCTAGACATCTCATTTCACCTCTCTGATTTGCAGAATCAAGTGCAGTTTGTGCACATTGTAAAAGCAGAGGGAGAAAGAGAGAGAGAGAGAGAGACCTGAACATTTAAAGTAAGAAGGGATACAGAATTACGTGTCACAGAGGGTCCTGACCGAGTTTATCACAACCTATAGGCATCTCTGCACGAAAACACACATGTCTGAGTCAAAGGTCACAGAGGAAGGATTCCGAGGCTGGCTGGTGGCTGTCATTCACACTGCCCCATGTCTCCTGTATCTGGCCGAATTCTTGAGAAAATAGGAAGTAAAAATAAAAAGGGCTGGACAGCTGAGAGCAGCTGATTGCTGGTGGCCAGAAGAGCTGGAGGATGGACTTCTCCCTTAGCCTCCTGCTGGTCCCTCTAACTGGGTCACCTGCAACCTCCCTCTTTCACTGACCAGACCCAGCTTCATCACCAACTATTTCTGCATCTCTTCCCCAATCCACTGAGACAGGTCATGTACTATGTTCCTATGCTTCCCAGCCCTCCATGCTTCTTTCATCATCGCCTTTATCATACTGAAGAGTAATTGTCCCTTAACTTTGTGTCATCCCTCATTTTAATGTATGTCTCATTAGGACAGCCATCATGTCTCCTTTTTACCCCCCCTATCCTGTGTCATAACCTGGGAAAAGTAACTGTCTGTTGACTGTGAATAAGTGAATGAGTAAATGAGAGAATGGAAGATAGTATGCAAATGGCAATTGGCACAAAATAGTCAAAAAGTCTAGTGCCTCAGAGAATGAATGAGATCTTGGGATTTCAGTGTGAGAGAGGAGCAGTGGAAGTCCCAGTCAAAGAAGTTCTGTGTTCTAACTGTTGTTGAGACCTGTTTTGTCCCCCAGTGCTGGAATTTCAAAAATCCAGATGCGTTTTTGGCCATTTTCTATGAGGATCAAAAAGTATAATTTACTCCTATCCTCAACAGTTAGCTTCAGATGGCTGGGCCAAATGGATTTTAGAAGACATAGAAGGAATTTTTTAAAGAAAAGAAAATATGAGTTATTATTTGACATGGGAGATGGCAAGTTAGAATAAAATGGGAGAATTGAGATGGGTTTCAACTGAGCCACAGGAATAAGTGGAGAAGTCAAGGCAGATGGTGTTGATGAGGAAACTGATGGTGATGAAGATGATGATAATAATGATAACGGTGGTGACAGTCATCAACATTTTGAGCGTCTTAATATGTGTCAAATGTTCTATATTCATTATCTCATTTACTCTTCACAACATCCCAAGGAGGTGGGTAGTACTCTTATCTTATTCTTTAGATGAAGAAAATAAAACTCAGAAAGGTTAAATAATTGCTCAGGACCAAACAGCTCATAAGAAGCAGAGTCAGGACTTGAACCCAAATCTGGCTCCAAAGCCCATTCAGCTAAACATGGCTGTTCTGCCATCCACTTTTCTCTGATTGGTTAATATTCTCTTAGTTAGGTTCTTGACATCTTCATGCTAATGTGCCCTCTTTGTTAAATAACACCGTCATTGCTGGGAAGAAATAAACATCATATTAAATTTATTCCCTAGAAGTAGGTCAAAACACTCCTGACTACCCACACTAACTCAACAGTGATTTCATCTGCATTTTCCAAAATAAAAGATTGCTGTTACATAGCGGTCAGCATCCAAAACCTGATTACAGAAGACAGAAGGTAAAATCAGATGTGCTGGGATTCATCCAAATTTCAAATAGTGCATATCATAATTCTCCTGAACAACTGAATTTTCATATAGGTCCCATCAGGCCTGCTTGCTGCCTTTCTTTATCTAAAGGTAGCCCTGAAATCCTTTCTCAAACTTTCTCAAGTATTCTCTTTGGAAAGAATAATTATATTAGGTGTCTGATCCATTCCAGGGAATTTAATCACTATGATCTTAACTAATTGCCGGCTCTTAAAAGACAGGAAATGTGACCATTAACTCCCATTTACCCAAAAGTCAGGGGATGGAATAGTCTCATTAATTTAATAGTCTGGTGAATTTAAAAAGACGAGAGATAACAAAAGATGGATTTCTAGATTTCCAGAATACAATAAAATGTAATACATTTAACTTCATATGAAATAAGAATGCTTTACAGCTTATAGAGGACTCTGAAGAACACTGCCAAAGATGATACAACAATGCCATGAGGGAAATAACAGGATTATCTGCATTAGAGATAGAAAAGCTTGGAGAGATTTAATTATGTTTCCCAGATCACCCAGCAAATAGGAAGCAGAACTAGAATCTGAGCTGTGTCTCTTAACTCCTCACTCAGTGAGCAATGTCCTGCCTCACACTTTTGATCAGCCAAGGCAAACATTGCCAACATGGATGGACAAACTGAACTTAAAGACAATGAGCAAACCATACAGAAGTGCAGCTAGTCATCTGTCTTAGTATAAAGTAAATGTGGAATTTATTATGGAATACAGACGGTTTATAATCTCCTTGAATGCAAAGGCCATGTCCTGTTGACATTTTTATGACTAGAGCTCAGCACAGAGTGAATGTTTGTTGAATTTGACAACTAACGAGTTACTATTCTATTTGGATAACAAAGTGTTTGGGGGGAGTCCTGAGCTATGAGTCAACTCTCTTCCAATTACTCTATCAAGTCAAATCAAATCAAGAGCTCATATTTGGGCTGAAAATATTCCTGAACAGAATCCTTTGCAACCTTTCCCCTAACAACATCATCAGGTGCTGTCAGGAGATGTCTCCTTGAGAGCAATAAAAGAAGCACTAAGTGACATCAGGCTGATGAAATCAGAGCCTCGTCTAGATCAGCCATTGGGTACCAAACCAAGGATGGATGTCCTTAAGAGAACCAGAGGATCAGACTGGAGTTATCCCCAGCCTCCTGTAGATGCCCTCGGTCCTGGAGGCCTGACAAAGCTCCCATGAGGCCAAATGACAAGACTACATTTTCAGAGATGACCAGTTACCCGTCCTTGCTGTCGCCCACTGACCACTGCTCATGCCTGTTGCCCACAGCCCAGATAGGTGAATGCGGACAGGAATGAATGGCCAAAGGTTTGGGTTTCAGACTGTTGTGGTTCTAAAATCTTGATTTTGCTAGCTGTGTGACCTTGGGCAAGTTGACTAGCCTCCTTCAGCCTTAAATTCCTCTTTTGTAAAATGAATGGGCACAAAGATTACACAAAATAATGTGTGTAGAGCATCCAACACATAGTAATGGAGCTGAATCTCATGACAAGTAGAAGTTACATACAGCTCAAATTACCCTTGAGACTCCCTTAAATTGCCCAGAAAGGGCCATATACATTTTCTTTTATATTTAATCTGCCACAATAATATAAACATATAAATATATGATGTATACAGTAGTCAGTATGTATGTAAAATATATGCAGATATATAATTTTACAGTATTATAATTATATACAAAAGAGTATGTAGCTGAATTTGCATGGGTTAAATAGACATATGGGAAAACTCCACTCTAAATAGAGGCTGAGCATTTATGATGTCACTGTCCTGGGGGTAGTACAAGCAAAGCAACATAAAATTACTAATAATAGTGAATTAAGCATATTCCCTAATCAGGGTTCTCTTCTAAGCACTGTTTCATTTTTCTTCACTTAATCTTCACAACAACCCCACAATGTAGTTTCTATTATTATCCCCATTATTAAGATGAGGAAACTAAAGAACAGAGAAGTTAAGTAACTTAAATAAGTCGACATACAGTCTGGCCCACAAAGGAGATTGTGACCTAGTTAAATAGATGAACTAAAACTGAAATCAATACTAGCGGTACATAAATACTTACAGGATGACAGCCTGGAAGGATAAAAATGAGTGACAAAGGAGTGATACAGATGGCACTTCATAAACTTAGGGTCTCAAAGCTGGAAGGACCCTGAATACATCTGTTCATGTAAGGGAAGGAGGGTTCACTGCGGGGTCAGCAGTTCAGAAAGGACGTTCTAAAGGTGAGACCTAAGCTGTGCCTTTTAAGGATGGTGTTTCCTAATTAGGCAATAAGAAAGTGGAAGCAAGAGCATGTATGTTGATTATGGGGTGAAAAACTGGAGGCAGGCACACGACATCTTGTTTAGTGGATATATATAGAAAAGCCTAGTTGTAGCTATGATGGGGAAGGATAGAGGTGATGTGAAAAATAGACCAAGATCATATTATGTTGGTCTCTGGGGTAACACTCCAAGGAATTTGACTGTGGACCTTCGGGAGCCACTGAAGACTCCTGAACTGTGGAACAAGAAGATAAAAAGGATATTTGGGGAAAATCAATTCTACTCCTAACCTAACACGTTTGGGCCATCAAACTCGATGGGCTGCCCCTCCAAAAGACACAGCTATAAACTGTTCTGCAGAGGTCATTTTTACTCAGCAAGCACATAACTAAACAAATATGTCTTCTTTACGGATGAATCTGGACTTTCCGAGCCCTTGGGGGACACCTTCATACACAACCCACGGGGCCCCTGCTGAATGTCCTTTGTACCCTAATGACAAAGCCATTCCTGGCACTTTACAGTGATGTTTTCTTTTTAACTTGCCTGGTAAATTAAGTCTCCTGGAAAACACCTTCCCTGAAGTTTCTCCCCCTACACTTAATTCTTTACATTTTCACCGCTTCCCCAATTTGAAGTTATATGTGTACTTGGAAGATTGTTGGCAGTGATGTAAACCTTGCCTACAGAGACATCCTGACTTCTGGTGCCTAGAGATTTCATAGTTAAATAAAGTGTTTTGTCCCCAATGTCTTCTTAGTCTACTCATCCCACTTTTAAAAAGATCCGCTGATTTAGGCAAGTTTATTTTGCAAAGCTAGGAGCACAAAAATTTAATCAAATGGAGCTCCACTCATTTTAAAGAAATTGAAGGTAACTCAGCATTAAAGTAGCTCCTGTGTTGTATGGCAGCGCCTATGGCAAAGTGTGATGTCATAATCGGCCCTGTTTATTTGAGAAGAAAAAATGCAAATCCTTTGGCCTGGAATTTCAGGTTCTTTATGTCTGATTCCAGCCAACAAGTCAAGTCTTTTTCTCACTGCTGCCCTTCATGAAACTGACTTGACAAACAAAACCATTGTCCACTGTTCTTCATGGAAGCCCAGCATTTGCCAAGCTCTGTGCACCTGTTTAATCTAGTCCTTCTGTTGGGCATGTTCTCCAGGCCACCAGTCTCATCTCTACGCATGCAAATCCTTCCCTCATTCTTTCCATTCATTTAGTATCCACTGTATGTCAACTTTCCATTCAGTTCAGCATTTACTGCAGTAAGTATTCTGCCAAGATAAGTACAGGGTTGTGGGCGACAGCACAGAGGAGGGGCATTAGCCAATCAGGAATGCCTTCCTGGAGGAGGTGATGGCTTGGTTGAAACCAAAGAAGTTAGCAGTTAGAAACCGTCTCCCTTTACTCTGAACATCCACAGCATTTTTCTTGATCTTTCTTAAGATGCCACTGTCTCCTTTATATTAATAGGGTTTTTTTTTCACCTATTTTATGACCCCTGCTAGACTGAGAGCTCCTGAAGGACAATATCTGTGCCGTTTCAACTTTGAATCTTTTTTTACAAAACAAGTCCTCGATGGTGGGCAGGAACATAGACTTTGGAATGAGCAAATGAGTATTAAAAAGGCAACTCCACCATTCATGAGCTAAGTGACCTTGGTTGGACTAGTTAAATTACCTCTGTAAGACTCCTTTCATTCCCACACGTGGCACACAGCAAAATCTCAGTAAGTGGTAGCTTTGAATTTCTGATACACAGCCAGTGATTATTTGCTTATTTTACGTACTTCTTAGCACAGTACACAAGAATAACCCCATGTGAACACATACGAACTTGAATTATTTTATTCTAGTCCCAATCTATGCAAATAAGCATAATCATCATATTAATTAAAACTGTATCACAGATATTTCTTTTGCAAGGCAGATTTTTTTCTGACCCCAAAACTAATAAAGAAACAGCACTTAAGGTTGGAACAGCTAGTGCTTAATCATATACCACCTTCTTCAGGGTTTATCAGTCACTAAACAAGTGAAGCCTAGTAAGCGATTCATTGCTGTCAAATGCAGACATGTGTGGCAGGAGAGCGAGATGGTGCGGGATGGAGAAGTCCTCTAATCAAAGAAAGAAAAGGAGAAAAATTTAAAGAATCTGAGCCTAGTGAAAAGTTAAAATCACCTTATTCTTTCTAAGCGGCGACTGTGGTTTGTTCTCAGTTTAGATGGTGGTGCTTTTAAATTACCCAAGATACAGGAACACTGATGGAAGAAAGGAAATCCCATTAAATATTCTCAAGTTAACCTCCTTAATTCAGGCTAATAGAGAGGGCAAAAAAATGCCGTTGTATTACCTTCAAGTGCACATGGGGACCTCAGCTACCTCACTACTAATTAAACAGATTCACGCTGAAATTCCCCGGATAGAATATGTACTAGATTAGAACGCTGAGCACACAATCTGTGCTATACCACTCCAGGGGGTAAGGGAGAATACACTCATGAAAGAGACCTAAGGTCTTCCCTGGGTGAAAGGCATTCAAATACCTAACTTCCTTTTAAGATAGAGGGAAGTCACACAGAATGGAGGAAAACTGCAGGCTGTATGAGCTTCCAGGATGGAGCAATTACTGTAGTTGGGAGTAACCAATTTCCTGTTTTAGAGGAGATACCATTTTAGCTGGGCTTTGAAGATGAAACTCACAGGAAAAGTTAAGGAATTCATCTTTGTTGAGTACTTACTCTGTGCCATGTATTTTATAAGCTATATTTCATTTAATTCTTACAGGTCTCTAAAGTAGTTATCCGTATTACACTCTCATTACAAAGAATTATAAGAAGGTGCTTCTCCCAAGGCCACACCACCAGAGAGTAGGCCTCAGGATCCTAACATGGGCCTGGATGATCCCAGAGCCTGTGATTTTGCCTCCCCTTTTGCCTTGTAGTTTCTGCAAGTCAGTATGAAGTCAGCTCCACGGCAGACGATGGTTAAAGCCATAGTACCAGAGTCTCTGTCCTTGTAGGCAAAAAAGCGAATGACTGAAAGCCTTTGTAAGCAGTTCATTCCTGTAAGTAGATTATTCTCACTGCCAGCACTGCTTATACTATTCATTACCCAGTATAGATTAACTAATTTACAGCTAACTTACAGCTAATTTATACAATGAATAAGGATGATTGGAGTGAATTGAATGAATATCTCTCTCCTCAGAGACAGTGTAAAGGTTAGCTTTAGCCCAGTTCAAGGCTAATGATAATACATTTTACAAAATACTGAGTTCATCAAAGGTCTACTGAGGTATTCCCAGGGCTTCGATTAGGGCATCAGACCACCAGGTACTAACAGAGCTGATGTCTGTGTGAAAGACCAGGGAAATCTAAGAAAGCATTGTTAGAATGTGGGTGGTAGAAATCTTAAAGTGCTTATAGAAATAACAGCTCAATGCCTTTCCCCAGTGGAATGGCTAAGTAATTGTATTTCCTCCATACAGTGAAGTGGGAGGTAGCCGTTAACCACATCACTGGATACTATTCTTCTGTCTTTTCTACAGACTCCTTCTCATCTCTCCAAAGAGGAGTCTTTGGTCCTTTTACTAATCTACTCTCACCCATTTAATCTCACGGCTTTTAACACCATTCAATGCTCAAACCCTCCAAATTTATATCCCTATACCTCTCTCCTGCACACTAGACTTATATATCCAACTTTTGGCTTGACACCCCCACTCAAAAAGGTCTGATAAACATCTCAAACTTAACATAGTCCCAATTGAACGATTATAGAAGTACTGATTTGGGCCTCTCCTTACCTCCTGTCTGCATCCCTGATCTGTTCCTCCCAAAGTTTTTTCAGCCTCAGTTAATGGAAACATCAGGTATTCAGTTGTTTTAAGCTGAAGGAACTCGGAGTCAACCCCTGACTACTCACTCTCTCTCATACTCCACATTCAGTCCATCTATTATCTCATCTACTATCAAATGCTGTACTATCATCTCAACCTATAAACTAGATGCAGAAAAGGAGCACTTCTGGCCACATTTCTGCTACCACCTTGGCCTGAGCCACCATCATCACTTGCCTATATTTCTGCATTGTCTTCAATGATCTCCCTGCTTCCATTCTGGCCCCCTACATTCTATTCTCACAATAACCTGAGTGGTGATGATGGCTCTCCATCTCAACAGAGTAGAAGCCCAACTCATGAACACACACACACACACACACACACACACACACACACACACACACTTTCCCTCTGCCCTTATATCCTTGCCATCTCTCCCTTGTCAACTATAGTCTAGCTACACTGATCTTGTTGCTTTTCCCAAAAATGACACACAAGTTCTCACCTGGGTCCACCATCACATAGATTAGTAGGCCTTAATATCCTCATCTACTAAACAAGGTAATTGAACCAGATGATCTCTTGGGTCCCTCCACAAAGATGTTATGACTTTGTAACTCTTTTCATCTGCAAAAAGTGAAGACCGTGAAACCCCCAAGGCCTAACGATGGGGCAATATTATGAGTTCTGACCGACGGCAAAGAAAAATCTTCATTTCCATACCTCTTCACTATTGGCTCTGCAAATCAAAATTAGATCTAATAAGCCATTTTTATAGTGAGAAGTGGAAAATTAACAATGGTCTATGGGAATAGTATTTAACTATCAATATTAACTGTTATGGTCATTGTTACTGTATTATAATAAGAAGGAAAAATATTCTGTTAAAATGCTAAGGGAAGGGAGGGAAACTGTTTTACAAATACTATTATAATGAAAAGGTGAAAATAAGTAGGAATATTTATAGAAGAAAAATCAATATGCTAAGAGTAATGGGGCTAAAGTCATGGAATTAAGGGTGATTCTTTTTCTTTTCAAACTTTTCAAAATTTTCTACTATATGGTTTCTACTATGTGGTTTATTTTATTACCAGTATAAATAATGAAGATGTGAGCGCTATGTGTATTTAATCTTTTAAATATTTAAACCAGGATATTGCTCTCCAGCTAGAAAAAATATGTTATATTCTTTCAATTACTGGGTCCATACACTACAGGCAAATTAGACACAGTGTTCTTCGAACAAGAACATGGTAATAGGGCTTCCCTGGTGGCGCAGTGGTTGAGAGTCCGCCTGCCGATGCAGGGGACACGGGTTCGTGCCCCGGCCCAGGAAGATCCCACATGTCGCGGAGCAGCTAGGACCGTGAGCCATGGCTGCTGAGCCTGCGCGTCCGGAGCCTGTGCTCCACAACAGGAGAGGCCACAACAATGAGACGCCTGCGTACCGCAAAAAAAAAAATAAAAAATAAAAAAAAGAACACGGTAATAAAAGATTAACAGGCAATTTCCTGACATTGATGTAGATCAGCCATGCAGTCAACTCAGTTGGCAGCCAAGAGCCAAAACACATGGACTCGGGTATTTTCTTATCACATAGACAAGGTTAGTGGCGGATTCAAATTGATGGACGCGCTCAGAGGCCCTCGGAGGGATTCTGTATTCTTTTTCTTTTCAGTGATGCCAAGCTGCTATTCTTAGGTAAGCCTCATCATTCAAGAATGTTCACTGAGTCCCCCAAATTGCAATCCAGTCTATCCAGTACGTTCAATCTATGTTATGGATTGAGGAATGTAGAGTCCAAAGTTGTAGATTCAGGGTTTTTGATACAGAAACTCTTTGACTTTGGCCAGGTTACTTAATCATGGGTCTCAGTCTTCTCATCTATAAAATGGGGAAAGTAAGACCTTTGTCACTCTTGAAGAAAGAAAAAACAGAAGAAACAGGGGAAGGAACGTCTTCGAACTTATGGGGTTGTTTTGTGCATTCAATATTATAACAAGTTAGCATAAGATTGGGTTCACAACACGCACTCAGAAATTCAGTCCTTTGTCCATTCAACAAGTGTCTATTAAGAACAAGATGTGCCAGGTCTATGCTGGGAGATGTGGATACAACAGTGAACAAAGCTTATTCCTCTGCTCTAAAGACATGTCTAGGCTGGAAGGAGAATTCAAGGAGAAAAAGACTATTACAATCCTTTAGGATATGCATTAGGTGCGCAGAAAGCATAGTGTGACAGGGGCAGAGGTGAGGACAGGATAGTAGGGTGATAAATAACCTCTAAATACACTAAAAATTGTTTTTAATATCAACAGTAACTTGAATGCTCATTAAATGCCAGGCACTGTTCAGAGCTTATCAAAACTTTTTACTTGTGTTATCTCATTGATTGTATTCTATCATTAATCCCTATTTTAAGATAACTGAGTCACCGAGGGGTTAGGTAACTTTCTTAGAATCACACAGCTAAGTAATCATTGGAGCCAAGATTTGAAGCCAGGAAGTCTGACTTCCAGTGTGCATTGCTAAGCACCATGTACACTGCCTTCTCCATTGGCTACTGTGTTTATCAAGTGAGGTAACAAATGTAAAGTTTATAGAATACTACCTGTCACACAGTAAGCGCTCAATAAATGTTAACTAGTGTTAGTAATAGCAGTAGTAGCAAAAGCAGTAATGAAATAGTAATAGCGGTACTAGTAGTATTAGCTGTGGTAGTGGTAGTTATAATAGCAGTAGCAACAGCAAAATATAAAGCGCTCTACAAATGCCAGTAGTTATTATTAGTCTGGACTCAGATGCATTCTAAGAAGGAAGGTGAAAAGTGTTCTTTGCTTCTGTGTCGTACGGTTTCGCTCTCATGAAACCCACTTCTTGGTACAGAAGAAGGGCCCACACACATCATACAGCCGGCAATTTAGAATAAAAACTATTTAAGCTTCAAATCCAAAAGTTGCATTTCCAAGAACCAAGTTATTTGTGAAAATGTCATGTTTTAGGGTCAGTGCGGAAGAAGCATAATAGTTAAGTCTTATGAGCACAGTTAGCACACCCAAAGCACTATAGCAAGCACATCACAAGGACAAGGTCATTTATTCCTTACAAGTGCTGTGTGAGACAGATACTGATTGATCCCCTTTCCATACATGGGAACACTAGGGTTCAGAAAAGGTAAACTGTTTACTCGAGATGACACATCTAGTAAGTAGACAAGCCAGGATTTTAACCCAGAGCTCTTAATTCTGCTCACCTGGCCACTGGGTTGAAGGTAAAGTACAACCCAGGTGGAGATGGATCAGACTTGGACAAGGAAGAAGACAAGCCAGGGCACACAGAGAAGAGGTGCTGCTGGGGCAGAAGGCTGGATGGAGGTGCGTCCGCAGAGATGCGGGCAGGGAGGAGTGAGCGGGGCCAGCTGTCAGACGGGAGCCTGGCCCTGCCCTCCCAGAGCTCCCCACCCAAGAAAAACCACACGGAGAGACCCACACTTGTTTACAATGTCTTGTTTTGAAGTTGCATTTTGTTTTGTCATCTCTGCCAAGGTGTACAAGACAGAAATCAGAACACTGAGAGAGACAGCTTTTGGTTTTTATTTGGTTTCTTCCAAAGTGCTCCCACATAAATAAAACTTTTTTTAAATGCTACTTTGTGTTTGGGACAATATTTGGGGCCACAATTATACACCCATTTGCCTCCCCCCCATTAGTACTCACCTGAAGCAATCACAGAAGCTTTAGAATGACAGTCACTCATTCAATCAGCAAACGTTTATTGAGCACTTACCCTGTGTCAGACCACGTGCCCAGCAATGTAGACATGGCAGTGAACCAGAAGAGGCACAACCCTTGCTCCCCTGGAATTCACATTCTAGTTGGGAGAGACGGGTGATAAATGCGAAACCAATAAATAAGATGATACCAAATTGAGACACATCCTTGGACAGATATAAATAGAGTGACATGAAAGAAAGCTATTTGGGTAGAAGGTGTATAATAGGCTGGGTGGTCATGGTTGGCCCTGAGAAAGTGATGCTTGACCTGGGAAGGAACAGAAAGAAGCGGCCCTCAATGTGAAGGTCTGAGGTCAAAGGGAGCCAGGGGGAGGGAACAGCTAGTGCAAAGACCCTAATACTGATGAAAGTTTGGGGTATTTGAGGAACACAGAACAAACCAGTTTGGCTGGACCACAGTGCGTCAGGGAGAGTATAGTAGGTGATGAACTCCAGGAACCAGATCAGAAAGGAGCTTGTAGACATGGTACAAGAGGAGCTTGCATTTGACTCGAAGTGCTGTAGAAGCCATTTGAGGTAAGAAGTAAGCAGCCCAGAGAAGGGGCTTATTTTTACTGGGGAAAGCATCTACTTGACAACTGTGTAGAGAATGGATTATAGGGGGCAAAGGAACGTGGAAACCAGTTAGGAAGGTATTACAGCGGTGAAGGTGGGTGAGGATGGAGCATGGACTAGGGTGTTTAGGTTTATTTGGAGCAAAGCAGAAAGGTCTGAAAAATGTTTTCAAGGTAGAGGTAAGAGGTCTCACTGACAGGGTGGATGTGGGGAAGATAAGAGAATTTGTCAAATCCAGGAAGATCCCTAGGTTTGGGCCTAAGGAACTGGATATGTGGTGGTGTCGATCAATAAAATGTGGAATTTGAGTGAAGAGCCAATTTGGGGGCCATTGGGAAGGGAAGGGAAGGGTTCAGTTTGGGCATAATAGGTTAGAGATGGTTATTAGACATCTATGTAGGAATGTCAAGTAGGCATTTATATGCAGGAATCAATCCACAGTTCAAAGGAGAGGACAAGCCTGGAAATAAAGATTTTGGCTTTTTCATCATATAGATGGTAAGTCTGGCATGTGACTGGATAATCACCCTGAGGGGAGGGAGAAGGGGAAATTAGGTTCAAACCATCTCAAGATGGCCACTGTGAGCCTCAGTGTCCTTATTTATAAAATAGAGGTAATAACTGACACCCCAAAAGTAGTTTTACAAATTAAATTCTATTTGTATATAAGGCCTTTATCTATATGACCCCAAATCCTTGGTCCAGTCCAATTTCATACTAAGGTCCCAGAAAGGCCAATTTCATAAAGGTTAGGCTTTCTCAAGAGACAGAGATAATTAGTTGATTTGCAAAGCCAAGATCCTGTGGTCCTGTGGTCTCCACCCACCCTGCTTTCTTTCTTCTTTCTCCTTGACCAACTGCATCTCCAACATGTTTTCACCTAGCACACAAACATGCACACTACAGTTGGGCCATTTCCCCTGGGCTGCTGAATCCCAGGTCCTCAGGAAAGAAAAGACCTTCAAGAGTGCTGACCTAATGGCGCACGACCCCATTACACGATGTCAAGTGGCAGCTAATTCCCCTTGGTTGGCATAAGCAATGGCTATCCTTAGAGCTTGTGGTTGGTGCCCAGTAGGGTGAGTGTCGCGAAGAGAGTAACCTCTGTCTCCTCAGGAGTGCTGGGAGCACACAATGTGATAACTGACGTGAAGATCATTTGCAAAGCCTCAGGGGAGGATTGCACATAAAAGATTATGAGGAAATAATGGTAATGGTGAAGATATTGATGCTGATGATAACGGTATACACACACATAAGAATGAACACATCCCAGAAGTCTCAGAAGAAGTTATTAAAACAATTAGAATAGAACCTGGCCCCTAGATAGTGTTCAATAAATATTATTAAATAAGTAAGTAATGAAGAGGAAAGGGAGAGAGTTGATAAAGGAGAATTCAATAGATTCGATGCTCTTCAAACATTTGGGTTCAGAAATGAATCACCTGAATACGCATAAAGTTGGGGTCAGCATGAAGTTCAAGGTTCAAGGTGTTAAGAGCAAGATAAGGATTCTGTACCTCTGTTCAGTTGTAACCTTCTGGGACTTCAGGAAGGCTCCACCACGGCTAAAAGCATCCCCCCATCTAGCAGTTAGTATAGTGTTTAGCACACAGTAGTTTCTTTAAAATGGTATCTTTTCATTATCTCCCTTTTCTTCTTTCTCAGTGTCCTCCCTTCTCATTTCCCTCCCTTTTCCCTCTCTTCTTACCTCTCCCTCTTTTCTTTCTTCCTCTCTTCCTCCCTCTCTCTCTCTCTCTCTCTCCCTCCCTTTCTCTCTCTTTCTCCCTCCCTGTCTCTCTCTCTCTCCCTTTTATATATTTTCAGATTTTCCTTCAGTCATTTCCTCGTCTCAATTTTTTTCCTTCTTTCAGTCCCTCCATATTCTTTTCTCTCTCCTCTTTCTTCCTAGATCTTCCTTTCTCTTTCATCCTCCTCCAATCATTTTCCCTAATCCACTATGTAATAAACATTGTTCTTTGTCTTTTGGGTATCCACTAATATGTGAATCCAGCAAGCGCTTTCCTCCCAAGTTTTGATCACATTAGATAAGAAGTTCAACCTCATGGGCAATGCAGAAAGAATTCTTCCAGGCAACCCAGCCATTGTCATCTTTGAACAGCAAAAGTCCAGTTGCAATATCCAATCCGTAGATCCACTCATCACCAAGGGCGCTCTAAAAACCACTGACATGATCAGGGTCACTGTCTCCGTTAATACAGTAAAGAGAAACTTGTCAGTTCCAGGAAACATGTGTCCTTTTGTGTTGCTATTAGCCTGTCTTTTTAAAGAACCAGCTATGTGGGGTTTTGTCTCCCCCTCTGAATTTTGACCCTCTGGAGGACCCTATTCACATTTATCCTTTCATTTAATTCCCACAACAACCACATGGGAGGACCCTACCCCACCCCCAGCTGTGATTTAGAGATAAAGAAACTCAAAAGAAAGAAAAGGGAAGGAAGGAAGGAAGGAAGGAAGGAAGGAAGGAAGAAATCTCCAAATCACATACTTATTATTTTATTATCACATATTTATTAATTTATTATGAAGAGAACATAGAGTTAAAGCCCAGGTCCCCTGACCCCAGTGGTGCTGGGAAGGCACAGCTGAACCCCCAAATCCTTGTGTAAATTCCTGAAGATTCACCATCAGAGTTATTCAGGATAAAGAGAGTACAGGTTAAGGTTGTAAAATAAGATTGATCTGCGTTTATTTCTTAGCTCTAGGGCTCACTAGCTTTGTGATCTTGGGCAAGTTATTTAGGCTCTCTGTGTCTTATTTGTCCCAAGAAAAAAAATTATCTTCCTTGTAGAGTTAAATGTTATAATGCATGTAAAGCCCTTCTCAGAGCTCCTGGGAAATAGTCAAGGAAAGTTAACTATTGTTACTGTAAAGTTTTGATCCCTGGAAAGAATGGTCCCTTAAGCCACCATCAGAAGAGAGAATATGAGGGGTCAGGATACAGACTGGAGGATGCCCAGAGATGAACTTGAAGCAGAGTATCCTCCCACCAGCTCATGGACAAAAAGAATCAATTGAGGAGAAGCAAGCCCCCATGGTCCTGGTGTCTAGTTTTCTAGAAATCATCACAGTGGCCAATACCTAAAGACATCTTGTCCCCCATAGGTTTTCTAGAACATCTCACTAGAGCTAATGACAATGTGATCCAGGCATCCCTGGGCTCAGAGACAGTCATCTCAGGGGCTCAATGAGACTCAGCCCTGGGGAGGCCTGGGTTGCACCAGGTCTTCCTGCTCCAGGGCCTCGGGGTCTTTAAGACAGTTACATAGTGGGGTGTCAGAGCGGGGATGGCATCACCAGGCCTCATTCTCCTGTTGACTAAGAGGTGGATTCAGTATCTACGTTCATTCTCTACAAAGCCTACAGGTACAACTGGGGGTTAGATAGGAGATCAGCTACCTCAGACACCCTGTGAAAAAAACACAGGCTCTGGTTGTTAGAACTAAGGAATGACCTCATACTCTTTACATTCATATCCCTGACGGTGCTTCCTAGACAGGGACTCAGAAGAACCTCACAGCATTACGTGGTAAGTTAAAGCCAGAGGATCAAACCCAGCACAAAGTTTAAAGTATTCTTGTGGGTTCTTCAACACTATCCATCACACTTAAGCCTTTTATTCCTTTAGATTATTAAAGCTACTATGAGCAAGACATTATGGTAGGTATTAAAAAAACAGAAATGCATCATCTGTCTTAGTTGGCCAGGAGGATTGTGGACGATAGAAATGGCTTGTTGGCTTGGTTTCTCTTTCATACTATTCTGAGAAGTTAAACTGATCTCCAGAGAGACACGTGTCACCTCTTCTTAGATCTTTCCATGACCCTACTTCTGTGACTCATTCAGAAGCTCATGGAACAGGCCTTTTGGAATATCGGCAGTTGCTATTTGTGTAATTGTCATTCTGTTCAAGGTCAAGATATAATGTTCCTTCCTTTCCTTAGCCCAGGCATCATCATGTTTGGCCATTGTAAGGCTGACCTCCAGCAATCTGTTAGTTTCATTGAAGTCTTTTCTCATATTCTTTTTTTTTTAACTTTATTGGAGTGTAGTTGATTTACAATGTTTGTTAGTTTCAGGTGTACAGCAAAGTGATTCAGTTATACATATACATATATCCATTCTTTTTCAGATTCTTTTCTCATACAGGTTATCACAGAATATTGAGTTCCCTGTGCTATACAGTAGGTCTTTTTTGGTTATCTATCTTATATATAATAGTGTGTATACATTAATCCCAAGCTCCTGATTTATCCCTCCCCTCAATGTTTCCCCTGTGGTAACTATATGTTTGGTTTCAATATCTGTAAGTTTTTCTGTTCTGTGAATAAGTTCATTTGTATCATTTTTTTAATTAGATTCCACATATGAGTGACAGCATATGATATTTGTCTTTCTCTGCCTGACTTAACTTCACTCAGTATGATAATCTCTGTTTCTCTGTTGTTTATATTGGGAGTCAGGAAAAGGCAAAGAACCTCAGAATACCCCTATTCTGCCAACTTTGAACCAATCTTCTCAATTTTAAGTTAAGTAAATGGGTCCAGAGACACAGAGTCAAGACACCCCAAGCAGCAGTGCTGTACCAAATCCTGGTGTCTCGGTTTCAGCTGAGTGCTGGACAGCAATGACTGGGAAGGAGGGCTCCCTGGCTTGATGCCGTGATGATAACTCAGAGGCAATGCTGAGAGTGCATTGCCTCCAGCGGTTTACCCCTCACTCTCATGGCTGTCCCCAAGAGACCTCAGCTGGTCTCAAACACTAGGAAATGTAGTTTGTCCAGTAAGTTCATTACATGTAATTTACTATCTCATTTGGTGTGGAGAATCAAATTTGGTGAGAGAATTGTGGTTCCCAGTCAATTAACATTTATTAAGATCCATACTATAAGTTGATTCATTTATTCATTCAATATAGTCTGTGTCCTTTTCACACGGGAGAGGCAGCAGCATGTGGTAGTCTTATAACTCCAGATTTAAAGTCAGGCAGCTTTAGTTTGCCTCCTGGACCGGTTATTTACTAGCTATTTGATTTGGGGTAAATCCTTTAATCTTTATGAACTTGACTTTCTGCTGTATAGGACTTTTTAAGTAAAATCATGGTTAAATAATTCACAGTGGGCTTCCCTGGTGGCGCAACGGTTGAGAGTCCGCCTGCCGATGCAGGGGACGTGGGTTCGTGCCCCGGTCCGGGAAGATCCCACGTGCCGCGGAGCGGCTGGGCCCGTGAGCCATGGCCGCTGAGCCTGCGCGTCCGGAGCCTGTGCTCCGCAGCTGGAGAGGCCACAACATTGAGAGGCCCGCGTACCGCAAAAAAAGTAAAAATAAAAAAAATAATTCACAGTACATGGCACATTAACTGTAAATAATAATAATAATGTGTGCTAGATTAGGACTGGACTAGAGTATTTTGCATGCGCAGGCTATTTCCTATCTTACTGAGGAAAAACATTTGAGAAATCCTTCAGCTGTTTATTTTGCATCTGAAACAATGATCTGTTAGTAAAAGGGCAGTATGTCTGCATGTGTGTCCTACTTGGGCCAACACACATTGACACAGATGAGTTTCACTCTTTTTTTTTTTTTAATTTATTTTTGGCTGTGTTGGGGCTTTTGTTTCTGTGCAAGGGCTTTCTGTGCAAGGGCTTTCTCCAGTTGTGGAGAGCGGGGGCCACTCTTCATCGTGGTGCACGGGCCTCTCACTGTCATGGCCTCTGCCATTGCGGAGCACAGGCTCCAGACGCGCAGGCTCAGTAGTTGTGGCTCACGGGCTTAGTTGCTACGCGGCATGTGGGATCTTCCCAGACCAGGGCTCGAACCCGTGTCCCCTGCATCGGCAGGCAGATTCTCAACCACTGCGCCACCAGGGAAGCCCCGAGTTTCACTCTTGAATCTGCTCAGTCTTGTAATTTTCTTCTCACTCACAAAAAGATTTTGACTTGACCATGGTGTTTCCAGGAAATCATTTATAGTAAAAGGGCCTTTTGGGACATCATCTATACCTTCATCTCCTTTTTGCCAAATTGGAGTTTACAGTCCACTGGAGTGGACTCTTGTAGTGGTAGTGTTTTTCTGCTATGTACATCCTGCAATGAATTTACATCACACACAGGAAAGATCACCTCTTCCAATCCAATGGCCAGAAGTAAAGAGGAAGTGAAATGAAGTCAATGGCTTATTAATGTGAAAAATCAGGTTATAAAACAAGATGTACAATGTAATTTCATATTCTCTCCCATTTTAAAACTGTATTCTTACATAGCAAAAACCGTAGAAAAAATATACATTCAGCGATTCATAGTGGTAAACTCTAGAAAGTGGGACTATAAATGATTTCTTCTTATTACCTCTCTTTTGGTATTTTCAGAAAAGACTCGATATACCTGTGTTTTTTGTATGATAAGGAAAATAGCGGGGTAAAAGTTAGGTTTAAAAAGCACCTACTTAACGTAGTACCAGGCAAATTTTAAATACTCAGTAGATGTCCAGTGATGTAATGAATGGTCCACAATCTGGGCAATTCCTGATGAGCTGACAGTTCAGCTGCCCTGCCATATCGATCATCCTGGCTCCACCACTGAGTGATCTCTCCAAGATAGCAAGAGAAAGAGGAAGGAGAAAAAAATGGAGAAGAGAATGGAGAAAAAAGATTCAGGAATGAGGTGCAATAAGGGACAGGTTACATCCCTTGATCATAGCATATTGTACCTGGAACACATGCTATGGAAAATGGACCCCCATTTCTTGGGCACTATGCAGGCATTTCATGGAGAACACAGTCTCCCACACTTCTGCAACTCTCATCATGTAGATGGGGAATTACCCTGACCCATCACAAGTGTAGTTAGTAGCAATGATTTGAATCAAGGCCTCCTAACTCCAGCTTAGGGCTCCTTCTGATAAAGAAGTATATCTATGAAATATATAAGAGTATATATGCAAACTTACTTTAACTGAGGAGCTCAGAAGGGTGATGGGAAATCAAAAATATCAAGAAGAATCAGAACACTGAAGAAAAAGAAACTTAAAGGCATATTTATGAGCCCCTGTTAAATATATACAACCTTCAGTCAAAATACATTTATGAAAGGCATGAATGTTTTAGGAGCTACAAGAAAATCAATCCACAAAGAAGAAAGAAGTAACTCACCCAGGGCAGAAAGCACCTCATCAGCCCAGACACAACAGAGCAAAACAAAACAAAACAAAAACCAACAAAAAAACCCAGAGAGCTATTTAGCAACAATCTGTTGCAGAAGAATCTCCATTGTGCATTTAGGATGTCATTCATTGCTCTGCTGAGCTCTTGTGTTGAAAGAAATAAGGCAAGGTCTATTTCTCTTTCCTAAATCCCTGGATCCTTGTCTTCTACCCACCCCAACCAAACCCCTACACCAAGAGACAGAAATTGGTAGCTGACTACATTATTGACTCAAATCCCCAAAACTGTACTCCCAAATGCCAAAGGGATGATTTATATGTACACTGCTGAGGCACCTGGGGAACATAGGGTGCAGTCAATGGGAAGGAGAATTGTGCCTCCTACCTTACAATTCTCTACTTTAAGGCAGTCCTTTTTTCAGAATACTTTTTGTTTTTAATTCAGGAACAAGACACTGAATTTTATCCAGGATCTCAGTGCACTTCATGGATGTTATCTAGAGGCCAGTATTAGTTTTGTCTGTTCTTTAGACCCTTCTTGTACACAACAGTTTAAATAATAAATAAGAGCTTAACGTGATATGGAAGGTTTACATTTTGACAGAGATAAAGGTCAAAAACAGAGGTGATATTCATTCCTTTCCATTCCAGGCATTAGTTCTCTGGCTGCGGAATGGCTTGGGAAAGGCCATAAGAACTTTGGAAGCCCTTGATCCCACCTTACTGAACCTCCATCTCCCCGCCCTGCATGGGCACTGACGGACTCTACAATCTGAGAGACAACTCTAGGCAGTGATTGTAAGAAAATTTTAATCCCCTGGAAATCAACTCATCATAAACATGAGTTAATTGAAATTTAGGTTTTGATCTTCCTTTTATTAAGTGATAACATTAATTAAAGTGTCATTATCTGCTATTATAAACAGATTTCAAAAATGTGTATTGTCCCAAACAGTAGATATCTTCACAAATGTAAAAGCCAAAATGGGTGGCATCGATCAACCGTGGTCCTCTTCCTGATTCCAGGAAACAGGTTCCTCCATCTCATGGCTCCATCATCTTCAACATGGGACTCCCCAGGTTCATGGCTCATCTGTGTCTGCACCAGCCTGGTCAACAGGGAAGAGCATGGAAGGGACCATGAGAAATCCTTATGTGCTGGACCAGGAAGTGAGACATATCACTTCTGATCACACTCTGTTGGTTAGAGTTCAGTCACATGACCACACCTTATACAAGGGAAGTTGGGTAATGTAGGCTGTGTGTCCAGGAAGAAGAGGAAACGGGTGAGTTTTATAGCTAGACAGTCTCCATGACAATAGGAAAATACGTTAACATCAGCACAATAACAACATAATTGCAGTTTCCAGAGTATACCCTAGAGGCTACAGAAGTGAGACCTAGTCTCTAATAACTACATCTTCAGTGCTACACAAGATCCTTGTGTAGAATAAAGATCTGTAAGCTTTATTTTTCTCTAAGAAAATTTCATCACCATGATGGGAAAACTCCTAAGAAATGAAAACAAAGATGTATTTTAAGGAAAAAAAATGAGTTTCAGCATCAAGAGTTGAAGGAGAGGGCTTCCCTGGTGGCGCAGTGCTTGAGAGTCCGCCTGCCGATGCAGGAGACGCGGGTTCGTGCCCCGTTTCGGGAAGATCCCACATGCCGCGGAGCGGCTGGGCCCGTGAGCCATGGCCACTGAGCCTGCGCGTCCGGAGCCTGTGCTCCGCAAATGGGAGAGGCCACAACAGTGAGAGGCCCGCATAACGCAAGGAAAAAAATAAAAAATAATAAAAAAATAAAAAAAATAAAAAAAAAAAAAGAGTTGAAGGAGAAAAAAATCATTGAAATATCCCTAACTGGTTTGAAATTTTAATTTACCAAAAGTTACATTCCTCATTCAGGCTAGTTAATTGGGGGGTTCCCCTAACCAGTTAATAAGCCATGGTTATTAATAGCGATATTGTAGTATTCATTATCCTAATAAATTCCTATTTACATATAGTCCACCTGAGATTAAATAGAAGCTGAGGGAAAGGAAGGAAGGAAGAAAGAAATAAAGGAAGGAAGGAAGGAAGAAATAAAGGAAGGAAGGAGGGAAGAAATAAAGGAAGGAAGGAAGGAAGAAATAAAGGAAGGAAGGAAGGAAGAAATAAAGGAAGGAAGGAAGGTAGAAAAAGGGAGAGAGAGAGAAAGGAGGTGAGGAGGGAGGAAGGAAGGGAGAGAAATAGTTCCCCTCCGTGTCGGTGTTTTTTCTCCACCATTTGTTCACTGGACAACTACACTTGTCTTTGAAAATCAGTCTCCCCTGCTCTAATTGCAATGACAAAAAGTAGCTCTGAGGGAAGAAACCCAAAAGTATTTGAAACCAGGCTACAACTCCCCTCAGTAATTTGGTTCTATAAGAAAATATACATGCCAACAAATTTTCTTTCACTCCTGCAAGAAGAGATCCGGTTCTTTTGGGAATCTGAATTTATTTCAAGAGTGGGATGGGAAGGAAAGCATTCATTTAACCAGTTTTTAAAACAGATTTCATGACTATAAGCCTGAAAAAAGTCTCTGGCAGAAAAACACCTTAACTCTAATCAAAGCTGAACTGACGTTCTTGATGTTGTAGGGGTGCAGAGTGAAAGACGAACGGGTTGTGCTCCAGTGTCATGCATGTCTGCCAAAACCCAAACACTCATACTAGCTTGTCCCCTTCAATCTGAGCTGTCATCCAAGAAATGCAAATACTGAGGCTCAGTCTCCCTATCAGTATCAACTGATATTGATTAGAGTAAATGAAATAAATGCACTCAAACATGACTAATGGAAATACAATTTGGAAGGTAGTTTTTTGGGAAATTTTGTCAAGGTTAGATGCATTCATATTTCTCAAACCAATGATTGAATTTCTAACCTCATTTCAAAGGAAATGCTCTTAATTTCAGGGGGAAGAAGTCATATATAAGATGTTTGTTGGGCTCCCCTGGTGGCGCAGTGGTTGAGAGTCCGCCTGCCGACGCAGGGGACAAGGGTTCGTGCCCCGGTCTGGGAGGATGCCACGTGCCACGGAGCGGCTGGGCCCATGAGCCAGGGCCGCTGAGCCTGCGCGTCCAGAGCCTGTGCTCCGCAACGGGAGAGGCCCACATACCGGAAAAAAAAGAAAAAGATGTTTGTTGCAAAGCTATTTATGACAGCAAATGCCAACAATGGGATAGTTTCAATCTGCCATATAGACTGTAATGAAGATATTTGAAATTATGTTGTAGTTTTGGTCCTATGCAACTTATTACCCATCATGAATCAGTAAACTCGTAATTACTGAATATTTAGAGCTCTTAGTGTCAAAGTAATTGAGGCCTCAGTCTTTAGCTTTAAATGAATACTTCAGTTTGTGCTTTCTGAGTGGCTAGAATATTCTATTGCTGTTTCTAAGTTTGGGGCGTTTTAATGACATTACATTTGGGAATGAATGGAAATTGAATGCCAGGATCACTTTGAAAATGACGTCATTTTGCAAAAACTTGGAGACAGGCTTAAAAGATAATGTTAAGTGAAAAAGCAGGAAAGGAAAATTGTTGGTAGAGTCTGGTAGCAAAAAAACGAAATAAGAATGAACATTTTGAAATAGAAAAATATCCTGTTTTTTTTTCCACTTTCCTTCATCTTTTTAAAATTTCTTCAAAAAAAAGTAACATTTTCTTTGAGAAAAAAGAAAAGATATATTATATGTATAACTTAAAAAAAAAATTACCTCTTAGGTCTATACCTTCCCATACCTTGACTGCAGCTCTCAAACTGTAACAATCATGTAGGTTACATGAAGCCTGATATTAGCCAGGCGACTGCAATACCTCCTGTGAAACTGGGCGGGCCTCATCCCCAGAAGCAGTGTGAGCTCTAGGAGGGACGGATGTCCATGTAGCCAGTCAAGTGTCTCAGGTCCACAACCACTTCATATGGAGCAAGGATGATGACACTGAGCATCCATTTAGAAAGGAACACAAGCAAGACTTCCATTCTTCCTCAACTCTGCAGCTGTCCTTTACCCTGGGTCTAGAAATGACTTCTCAGGCTGAGGAAGTATAAGGCGGCAAAAGGACCAGAGTCTGCCTCTCCCGCTCCTCTTTAATGTGACTGCACCACCGATAAAAAGACAAGCTACTAGAAGGCAAGCCGAGTCAGGTCTCGTAGCCAGCAATCTCCTTATTGCTCTTGTGGGCAGAATAAGGTTTTGTTTCTCTTTCGGTGACAGTGACACTGAGCCTATCTTGGTCAGAGCCTTCTGCATCATCCTAAAATGGCATTTTTTTCTTTCTCCTGCATTTAGTCATATTCTCTGCCAGTAAACTTTTTAAAAAGCAGTGCTTAGATCCTGTTGAGCTGGGCATGAAAGAGCCCCTTTGCTCCCAGGGTTCTGATGGAGAAGACTTACCTTGAAGAATCTCAAGGACCCCACTTGCCTGTGATCCCACTTTAGCCTTCAGTCCTGTCTCCTCCCCAGAATTCAGATATAGGCTTGGGCTTGAGGAGGTAATGGTGCAAGTTGACCGTATCACTTGGTACGATGGTATTTCCTGAGAACCAACTTGGGTGTCCGGTAGCACATTAGCTGCTGGATTATGACAGTGGAGACATGCTTTGAACAAATTATTCCAATAAGTTACTAACTAATTAACCTCAACTGTCCAGAATGCTATAGGAGTGTCTCACAGGGAGACATACCTCAGTCTAAAGCAGTGATTTTTTTCAACCAGGGACAGTTTTACCCTCCAAGGGGACATTAGGCAATGTCTGAAGACATCTTTGGCTGTCACAACTTGGAGGAAGGTGAGGACAGGAACGAGAGTATTACTGACCTTGAGTAGGTAAGAGCTAGCATGCTGCTAAACACCCTACAATGTCAATAGTGTCTAGGTTGAAAAACCCTGGTAATTTTCAAACTTGCCCAGTTTCTGATTCGGGAGGTATGGGGTGAGGCCTGAGAATTGCATTTCTCATAAGCTCCCAGGTGATGCTACTCTCTGCTGGACCAGGAACCACACTTGGAGAACTATTGGTCTGCATTTTCAAAGAAGTCATCCCCAGAAAATGACGTGTAAAGGCCTGGCAAGCGTTAGCTGAAGAAAAAGGGAAAGATGAGCTTTTGCGAGGCAGGAAGTTTTGTCATGTTCAAGCAGCTGAAATAAACAAACATGGGGTTGAATGGAGCCAGAGAGAGATTGTTCGGGGCTATTGTACAAGTGTGGTCTTTATTCCATCGAAAGCTGTGGAAAGGCACTGAAGAGATTTTTAGCAGGGGGTTGGGGAAACTTGACTGGGCAGTTGGGGTGACGAGTAAAGTAGAGCATGTTGCCTGTAGTTTAATATAATAAAAGAGCCTTTGGAAAAGGCCTTACCTTCCCATATGCTCTGTCTTACAGGGGTCATCACAGTCCTCTTGTAAAGGTAAGTGCCTTTGGAAGCAGACAGTCCTGAATTTCAATTCTAGTTAAGTCTCTTTACTAGTTATATGATCAAGGGCAAATTATTTAACTTTCTGTGAGCCTCTGTTTCCTCTCTGTAAAATGGAACCATTCAGACCTACTTCACTAGATTGTTGTGAGAATAAATGAGATCATGTTTGTAAAAGTGTCTGGCACACAGGAAGGCTCAGCAAATGTTAATTCTCTTCCGTTAATCATCAACGATGAAAGGATCAGGGGCTCCTCCAGAACCTAATTTGCATCTCAAAGAGCGTACAGCAAAGCATGATGTCAACAACACAGGTCTGTCCAAAGAGTGCTTGTATCACCTGTGTGTGCCAAACGTATGTCAGGGCCTGCTGCTGGCAAGTTTAAGGGCAAATTAGGCAACCAGCAACCCACGCAAAAATGCTGCAAAGCTAATGCTAGGTTTGCAGATACCATCACAGAACTCAGGCCAAAATTACCTAATTTATTGACGTTTGGATACTTCCAGAGGCTCTTTTACCAGGTCCCTTATTGTTTTGTAGCCTGACAATGGGAAGGAGAAACAGTGCTTAAAACCACAATAAATAATAACAATACTTAGCACTTAAATAACCTCCGCCATCTTCAAAGCCATTTCCAAACAATCACAAATTAAGACTCACCCAGCCCCAGCCTCGGGAAAGTGTCATTATCTTGGTTTCTTCCATACAGCACAGAGGATGGGCCAGTAGAGTTGTCCAAATTCTGGCCACTTGGCTTGAGAATCAGCTGCTTTAATTCAATCCAGGCATCACTAGTGGGCCCATTCTAGAAGAATCTGGGCATTTCCTTGGATCATAGAGTAGTACAGAATGTTTGATGAGAAGAGTAATTCCACTTTACAAGAATCCTTTAAAATAATAAATAAAGAAGGTGGAAGGAAATGTTTGGAGGAGATGTGTAGGTTTATGGCAGAGATTGTGGTATGGTTTTACTTCATCAAGTTGTAAACATGTGTAGCTTTTTGTACATCAATCACACACTCAACGAAGTGATTTTAGATAAAAGGAAAAATCCCTTGTGAATCTAATTTTGCACAGAAGTACCCAGCACAATCTGAATTAGACTTAACTGGAAGGTTGGCTGTTTGGCCAACAAAGTGCTGTCTCTGAATCCCCAATTCTCTTACTCTGCCATCTCCCAGAAAACTGAGTGAATGTCAGGATTTTTGCATGTGTTTGATAATTATATAATTAATAATGAAAATATCTCAAAGTTTCCTCATCTGTAAACTAGAGATAATGGACCACAGGGTTCTTGTGAGGACAAAGTATGAAGAATGCCAGGGTGGCAATCAACACAAGAAAGCTTTCCTTATCATCGTTGTGGTTGATACCATTGCCATTATATTTTTATTATTTTCCATATATTTCCCATATGCTCTGTCTTACAGGGTTCATCACAGTCCTCTTGTAAAGGTAAGCAGGTAATAGTACCCTATGTGGAAATGTGGGCTCAGAGAGAGAAAAGAGACTCACCTAAAACCACAGAGCTCATCACTGTCAGAAGAGGGAGGAGCCCACGTGTTGTCTCTATATCATCCCTGCTTCATTCATAATTCCTCTCTTCCTACTTCTGTGCTAAGCACTCCATTCCATTTTCTCTTTCAAATCCTCCACCCACAATATTTAATCTCTCTTTTACAGGAAGCTCAGCATCTGAGAAGTTAAGTAAGATGTACAAGGTGGTGCTAACGTGGACCTTAGGATCTGGGTCCAGGTCTATCTGGCCCTAAAACCTGAGCACTTAATCAGTGCGAAAGACCAGAAAACATAATCTACAGAAAAAGACTTTTTTAAGTCTAGCATGTTTGCATTCTCTCCCTCTACACATTCCAGGCAAAGAATGGCCTCTCTTATTTCTGCTCCCGTAACTCCACAGCAACTCTAGACATTTATTGAGCCCCTATTATGTGCCATACACTGTACCCAAGGTCTGTGGAATATCTTCAAGGATCTTGTACTCAAGAAGCTTCATGTCCGGTGGAAAAGGTGAGCATCAGCTCTTACCACTGCTTCTCAGAACCAAGATTCAGAAAGGATCATTCAAAATGGCCATGGCTACAATTCTGGATCTCGGAAATGCCAACCATCCCCACCTTCACCCCTACTCCTGTGTTACCAAGGGCACGATGATTTAGAAACAGAATCAGACAACTGCATAAGACGGTCCTCATTTGTCTCAAGGTATGAGGTATTTTTTCTCAAGGAAGTCCTGTATGCTTATTTCAAAGTGGATTATGTTTTCTAGTCTATTGCACTGATTAAGTGCTCAGGCTTTAGGGCCAGATAGACCTGGACCCAGATCCTAAGGTCCACGTTAGCACTACCTTGTACATCTTACTTAACTTCTTAGATGCTGAGCTTCCTGTAAAAGAGAGATTAAATATTGTGGGTGGAGGATTTGAAAGAGAAAATGGAATGGAGTGCTTAGCACAAAACTGGGCACATGGTAGGTCTCCATAGATAGCAGCTATTGTCATTACTGTTACATTATTATGCTACTGTTGTTATTATTAAACCTCTATTATTTACACAAAAATTGTAGTAAACCCGAATGCAAAGTTTGGCAATGATGCTGCTAATATTCTCTCCTATAGATAATCTTAGTGCAAACTCACTGGTTATCAATGAAGTCCTTGAAAATAATACAACTATCTATGATACAGTTGCAGAGATTAAATTTTTTTAATTCTTTGTGCTTTTTGGCAGCCACTGTAAAGCTCAGAAATAAGGAGCCAACTCAAAGGAACGGAGTTGTTAGAATGAGAGAGAGTGGAAATCCCAGCTCTGCACCTTACTAGTTGTGTGATCTTGGGGAACTAAACTTTTTAAAGACTCTGTTTTCTCTTTTATAAAATGGGGACAATAAGATCAAATTCCCTGGGTTATTGAAGAGCTAATAAAATAATGTGTGGCATTTTCCAAATCCTAATAAAATACCTATGATTAGGTTTTTACTGTTCTTAAAATATGGATAGCTTTAGGTAAAAAGACACTGGAAAATAAATTAATAACTATTTTATAAATATAGTTATATTGTAGATAAACTCTTTTAAATTAGATAGACAATTGCTGATGGAAAAAATAATGGAAGGGCTGCTTGTAGCAAAAGGGTGGAAAGGAATGCATCATAATTATTAAATGCCTTTTGTGTGCCATACAAATAGCATGATATTAGTAGCATGATATTAATTGCGTTAATTGGTTAATAGATCTAGACAGAACTGGGTTCAAATCTTAGTTCTCCTGTTTCTTGGCTGTGCAGCTTTAGATGGTTACTTAATCTCTCTGAGTTTTCTGATCTATAAATGAGATAACCAATATCACCTACCTCATAATGTTTTGGTGAAAACTTAGTGCATGAAAAGTACTTACACTGTACCTGAGAAATATCAGGCACTACATAAATGTCCCCTTTATTTTGACTCTTATACAAAAAGAGGAAAAACAACCTGGTTAAAGTTCTCTCTATCTGTCTTTTAAGGGGTAGAATACATTTGTCTCAGGCAGAGCAGCAGTTACAAGAGTAACATCTGAAGATACTACCCTAGGTGAGAGAAGCAGAGGCATGGAATTGAAATCCTCAGTGCCTTTATATCAGAGAACTGCAACAAAGAAAGGAGAATCAAGGCTGGGTCCAACATGAGGGTAGCAAGACACTATACTGCCTGAAATGTCACTGCAAGTAGGGTGATCTTATATCCCAGTCTGCCCAGGCATTACAGTTATCTTTTGATACATAACCAAGCACCCCAAATTTATGTCTTAAAATAGCATAATTTTGTTCAAGCATTTGCAATCTTGGCAGGGCTCTGCAAAAAGAAAGGAAGGAAGAGGAAGGAGGGAAGGGGGAGAGGAAAGGAGGAAGGAAGGAATGGAGGAAGGAAGGAAGGAAATAAGAAAGAAAGAAAGAGAGAGGAAGGGAGAGAAAGAGAGAGAGGGAGAAAAAAAGAAAAGGGAGGAAGTGAGATAGGGAATAGATGATCGGTTGAAAGAGATAGATAGATAGATGATAGATAAATAGGTAGATAGATAATTGAAAAGTTACAGAAGGGCAGAATTGGCTTGAACTCGAGAAGAAATTCTGAGGACTACCCCAACTTTGGTGGGCTCCAAAGGAAAGAATTCCTCTAGGGACCAGAGGTTGAAAAGTGACCTCTGACATCCCCTCCAGCTCTCAGATTCTGTGACCCTCTCCAAAGAACAGACGTGGTGGTGATTAACATTCCCTTTTCCCCAAGATGGGTGGTGCACGCTTTCATCTTTCAATGTTTATAAATGCCTTTGAAAATGGAATGTGCCACATACATACTAAGAGCTATTATTAATATGGTGCCCAAACACCTCTCTCCACATGATAGTCAAAGAACAAAGCATTAAGGGGTGCAAGTAAGCATGTGTGTGCACACACTCCAATTGAGGAATGTTCTTTATTCTCGCCCTGCCTTGGGAGAGGCAGGATATTTCACAGAGGCCAGAGATGGAGCAGAATCAGGGACATGCAAGGGTCGAAAGAGAGAATTCGATGACAAGCTTGGAACACAATTAATCAATGCAGTTATCAATGCAGTTTTTATTTCTCCTATTTGCTATAAGACATGAGCTAAGCACAATGGAAAATGTAAAAATGTCATGGATACAAGGTCCTGCATTGGAGGACAGATATGACAAAGACATTGATTCAGTATCTTCTGAAGTCTACTCTCAGAAGATAGACTTAAAGGCCAGTAGACCAAGCCCCAAATGCAGATAACCCTCCAGGACTGAGCAAGGAGAGATCTTGTTTATAGAACACCAGGGGTAGGTCATCTAAAATTTTTGCTGCAATTGCAGAGGCCATGTTTCTAAAACATTTTTGTTCATGGATACTTTAATCCCATGAAAGTTATTAACCCCCCTCCCAGAAAAATACACATGCAAATAAAATCTTGCACGAAGTATGTGTGGAATTCACAAATTTCCGAAAGCTCTGTCTTCCCTGGGCCCTTTTCTGTAGCTCTTGTGTAGCTGTATACTCTAAATTTGGAAATTATCTAACTCTGATCAGATTCAAAGCGGAGAACAGATCTCCAACTCTGGATTCTGGGCATCTAGCTCAGTGCCCGGCAAGTCAGGCACCTAAGATAAATGCTTGTTTAATAGATAAACACGGAATTAAAGTATTTAAAGAACAATGAATCCTCCTTTAGCTGTATCTCTAAAGATCTTTTTTATTTGTTTTATTTTTAGGTTGTTTTTTAATACTTCTCAGGCATTTGACCACCATAGGCTAGCAAGCCAAGAACAAATAAATGAATGTGAATCACCCAGAATTGTTTCAAGAACAAAGGAAGGCTGAAATATTTGCTCTCTTACCCCCGACACAGGATGCAAACTCTGTCTTGAAGAGCTCTAAGGAACTATGTGTAAACTGCAAAATTCACACCTAATATGGCAAAATTGAAGAAGTCTGTTTTCAGAAATCCCAGAAAAATAGCAAAGCAGAACATAAGTCAAGCCCTTGATCTATCTGAGCACAATCAGCCACGGTACACTCCTTGAACTTTCAAAGTTTCCTCCATCGTGAAGAAATTGGGAGTAGGTCGCGCTTAAATTCACCACCGGCTGTAAATGTTGCCAGGATAAACCCTTCAACAAGACAAGCGCCCCTGGCAGCCATTCACTGGAAGAAATGGATCCTGTCACTCAAGCAAGGTCCTCATTTACAAAAGTCAAGATGGCCAGAGAAAGGGAGGCAAAGATGAGAGAGAGTAAACGATTGAGGGTAGCAGGGCGAGAGGGACAGAAGGAAGCCTTCAGAAGGTCAAGTCTTCTGGCTTCCTCTCTTTCTAAAGTAGTCATGCCCCTTCAAGAGGTAAATAAAATCACACTATATGGGTATGACATTGTGCAAATGAGGAGTCGGAGAGAAGACACCCCAATAGCTACTGAGAGCCAGATACCCAGATGGGAAGCTGTGCGGTGTCTCATCTCTGGGGGCCCTCACTCCGTGCCCAGCACCTTTGCATGCTGGTCCAGGGCTTCAAGCCTTGAGGGCTTCCAACTTCCGGCCACCTTGAGGGGCTTTTTAGTAAAGTGCCACGAAGATAAAATTAGAAACTGGGCTTCCTTTTTTTACCCCGTCACTCTATTAGTTACACATAAATCAGCATCAACTGAGAAACACGCCCTCCCAATTTTCAGTGACAGGCACAAGAGTAGCCTGGGTTTTAGCCACTACCTCCACGCTGCCTCTCAGATCCTCTCCACCTGCCACCCCCAAACAAAAGAAAACCATGCCCCTCACCCCAGCATTCTCACCATTTCATCTGTTCCCTCTTCTTTCTAAATGTGTGACCCGTGGAAAATAGCTCAAGTTCTTTGACCCTCATCTGTGAAATGAGAATTAAAAAAATCTGTCCACTACAGGTACACAAAAAAGATGATCAACATCGCTAATCATCAGAGAAATGCAAATCAAAACCACAATGGGATATCGCCTCACACCTGTCAGAATGGCTATCATCAAAAAGAACACAAATAACAAATTGTTGGCGAGGAAGTGGAGAAAAGGGAACCCTTGTGCACTGTTGATGGGAATGTAAATTGGTGCAGCCACTGTGGAAAACATTATGGAGGTTTCTCAAAAAACTGAAAATAGAACAACCCAGCAATTCCACTCCTGGGTATGTATCTGAAAAAAACAAAAACACTAATTGAAAAGATACATGCACCCCAATATTCATAGCAGCATTATTTACAATTGCCAAGATATGGAAGCAATCTAAGTGTCCATCAACAGAAGAATGGATAAAGATGTTTATATAGATGGCTATAGATAAAGATGGATATATAGATGGATATAGATGGATATATAACAGAAGAATGGATGAAGATGTATATATACAGTGGAATACTATTCAACCATAAAAAGAATGAAAATTTGCCATTTGCAACTTGGATGGACTTGGAGAGTATTATGCTAAGTGAAATAAATCAGAGAAAGACAAATGCTGTATGATACCACTTATACCTGGAAGCTAAATAATACAACAAACTAGTGAATATAAGAAAAAAGAAGCAGACTCACAGATATAGAGAAGAAACTAGTGGTTACCAGTGGGGAGAGGGAAGGGGCGAGGGGCAAGATAGGGGTAGGGGATTAAGAGGTACAAACTATTATGTATAAAATAAGCTACAAGTACAACATGGAGAATATAGTCAATATTTTATAGTGACTATAAATGGTGTATAACCTTTCAAAATTGTGAATCACTGTATTGCACACCTGTAACTTATATAATACTGTGTAGCAACTATACTTCAATAAAAGAAAAATTTTTTAAAAGGCTGTCCACCTGCAGAGTTGCCCTTATAACTGGGTGAGGTTTGGCAGCAAGCTGGTCACCCACTGCTTAGTGAAGATTGTTTTATGCAAATCATCATGAGTCCAGTTGGTTTATAACCCCAAATTCTGCCTCAAATATGATCCCCAAGGGCAAGGTCTTGTCACTCGCTATAGGGGCTTTCAGTCTTGCGGGTGATCAAAAAATGCTGCAGATGTGAGATGGCAATAAAAGATTCATTGATCCTTTTCTTTCCTCAAGGCTGCTTTTTGTGCCATTTATGTTTATTGAGGGAAGAAAATGAGGGCGGAAGTTTCATGAGGGTTGGTTTTTTGTTGGTCATTTTGTTGTTTTTCCCTAAGGGTCAAGGCTTGGTTCATTTGTATGTGATTTACATTCGCTTTTTGGAGACCGTAATTTTGTAAGTTAACCTGAGATGGAGCATGGTGAATCATGGAACCCGCAGCATCTATGCAAAGCCTGCCTCTGACAGGTGAGGTCTGCAGGACGTCCTGCTCAGCTTCCTCAAGTGTGACCACACTCAGGAGATGCTCCTTTGTGAATGTTACTAGATGAATGTTATTGTTCTGCTGTAAAGTTTAGAAGTGTATTTTAAATAATTATTGATAAGTATTGATACCTGTTTTCCATTTAATGTAGAAAGAGCGACTTTTCTTCTATCATATTTCTATTTAGGTTTTTTAAAAAGTTTCTCTAAAGAAAATATAAAATGAGCAGCAATACAGATGGTATCCAACTGAGTCAAAAATCTTGAACTGGTTTTCCAATGATAATTTGTATTTGAGAAACCATGGGTGAGTAGAGAAAACTTTGAAGAAAAGAAAAGCTATCTGGGCTCCAGTTCTAGCTCTAGTGATTTTTCTGTGAAAATGTAGGCATACCATATTACATCTCAGTTCACAGATTTCCCAGTCAGGGACAGTGAGGATGATGCTACATAGTGGGAGATAACGTCTCTCTCCTTCATTCCACTCATGAAAAGCATCCTTATTCTTTAAGAGTTACCCTACCCAATGACTCTTTGTTCAAAAAATGTATTAACTTACTTACTGTGGTAATCATTTTGTAATGTACACATATATCAAACCATTATACCTTAAAATTGTGCAATGTTATATCTCAATTTTATCTCAGTACAGCTGGAAAATAATTGTTTAAATATTTTAAAATGTACACACACACACACACATACACACACACACACACACACACACAAGGGGTTGAATGACGAAATGAAAGACTTGCTTTTCCAAGAAAAGCATACCATCAAGTTTCCAGAAAAGAGGAATTTGTTGGAAACCCATCACCCTCTGTTGTAACATCAGTCTCGATCAGAACAATATCAGTTTTTATCGAGGAGCTGCCATTTAGAGCAGAGATCTGTAAACTACAGCCCATGGGCCACATCTGGCCAACCACCTGTTTTTGTAAGCAAATTGTTATTGGAACACAGCCACATTTGTTCAGTTACATATTTTCTATGGGTGCTTTCATGCTACAATGGCTGAAGCCTGACTCAACTAATACAGTAGACCATATAACTGGCTTGCAAGGCAGGAATCAGTCACCTCCAGCCTGTGAATTCCTCCTAATAAAGAAGAAAGCTGAAGGGTCAGTAATGAGAGGTAGTTTATTCAGTGCACGCCTCCTCATTTTGCGTGTTTAACGTTCATGAACCAATGCGGTCAGAGAGAATATTACAGCTGGTATGGGAGCAAGATATATCATAGGACCTACCCCCATTCATCAGAAAATAAATCCCCACTTGTAAATGTTTTCTTAATTCCATCAAGATCACAAAAGATTACTAATACTACAAATCAATGTTATTAAAAATGATATTTAACTCAGTAAATTGCATGAATGATCAGTAATGCTGAAAACCAATATCTTAAGCCCTCAAAGGACCTGCAGTTTGACTTCTGAGTCTAAAAGAGGCATTAAGTCTACGCTTAACAGCCAGTGAACCCAGGGAGGGGATGAGAAGGTAAGGAAACTGGAGATTCGTGGATAAGACTCTGAGTAAGTGAAAAAAGAAGACTCTTTGACTCTTCTTAAGTCTTTGAGGTCGCCCTCATTGGGAGATTGCATTATTGGTCAGGAGGTACTCACTCTCCTTGCTCCAACACCATGGACAGGGCATAGTACCCAGCCTCCATGACTGGGCTTGGCCATGTGACTTGCTGTGGCCAGTGGGCTGCAGGTGGGAAATGATAGGAGGTCAGTTTCAAGCTTTGTGTATTTCTAATCTATCTCTCCTACTCCTGTATTCTCCGTGAGAAGTCGATGTCCAAGTGTCTGCTGCTGCTTCAGCATGGGCCCAGGAATGAGAGCCACGTGGAGTACTCCAGAACCTGAAGTGCAGACAAGACCCAGACCACAGACCAAACCTGACCAGCAGACCCGTAAGCAAGAAATAAATCTAGTAGTGAGAGGCCACTGATATTGGGGGTTATTTGTCGCTACAGAAAATCTGACCAACACAGTTCACTTCTTTGTCAACGAGGCTGTGGAAATGGTGCGTTTATTATCAGGTTTGTAAACTAAACACTTATGAAAGCTTGAGCAGTAACTAAATGCCCATTATTTCATTTTGCACATAAGGAAGCTGAGATCGGAGAGTGAGTTGCCCAAAGGCTCTAACAAGTCAGTGGCAGAGCAAAGAGAAGAGGATTCCTGCCTTGTAATACTTAATTCTTACCCTGGACGTTTGAGGATCTCAAAGATCTGGTTTAAAACCCCACCTCTGCAAAGAACTAGCACATGCCCTTGAGAAAATCGTTAAATCTCTCTAAGGCTTGGGTTTTCCATCTGTAATATGGAGATAACACTGCTACTGCTCCGAAAGATAGCTCTAGAATTAACACAGATAATCAAAGCACATGGTACAACATGTGGCACAATGTAAGCATGCACTAAATATTAGCCACTAATATTATTATTATTACTGGATCCCCAAAAGATGGTCATTTGGCCTACTTTTTGAAAAGCAACTTTATTGAGGAAAAATATGCGTGCAATAAAACGTACCCCTGGGCCCCCCTGGTGGCGCAGTGGTTGAGAGTCTGCCTGCCGATGCAGGGGACGCGGGTTTGTGCTCCGGTCCGGGAGGATCCCACATGCCGCGGGGCGGCTGGGCCTGTGGGCCATGGCCGCTGAGCCTGCGCGTCCGGAGCC
>NW_006783414.1:4355576-4431559 GCF_000442215.2 Lipotes vexillifer | reverse complement strand
AAAAAAAAAAAAAAAAAAAAAAAAAAAAACCACGTACCCCTGTTAAGTACATGGTACAGTTTGGTGAGTTTTAGCAAATTTATACATTCATGCAACCACCATCGCTATCACGATATAAAACGTGTCCATGACACTAGAAAGTTCCTTTCTAACCGTTTAAAGTCCATCTGTCCCAGCCCCAGTCCCGAGCAACCACTAATCTGCTTTCCACTAATCTGGGATGTCATGATAAATTATTGTTTCCTGTTCTAGACTTTTATGTGAATGGAATACTGGTATATGTATTTTGTGTCTGAATTCCTCTCCTCAACGTATTTTGAGATTCTTTCATGTTGTAGAGAATATCAATAGTTTATTCTTTTTTATTGTGAGTAATATTCACCATTGCATGGGTATATTACCATTTCTTTATCCAATCATTCATTAACAGGCAGTTGGATTGTTGTTCCATTTGGGGGCTATAATGAATAAAGCTGCTCTGAACATTTGTGTACAAGTCTTTTTGTGGACACTTGTTTTAATTCCTCTTGGATAAATACCTAGGACTAGGATGGCTGATTGATGATATGTGACTGTTGACCTTGATAAGAAATTGTCAAAGACCCCTTCTAAGTGATGATCGTATTTCACGCTTTCACCAGCAATGCGCAACAACTCCAGTTGCTCACGTCCTCACTGACACTTGATATCGTCAGTCTTTTTAATTCCAGCCACTTTAATAAGTACCTTGGTAACTTATTATGGTTTAGGTTTGCGTTTCTCTGATGACAAATTAGGTAGTGTATCTTTTCTGATACTTATTTGCCACCATTATATCTTTTGTGAAGTGTCGGTTCAAAACTTCTCAAGCAAGCTGAGGTTCGAGAGTCAACGAGAGCAGGCCTTGTCTTTGGGAACCGTACGGAGAAAATGTGCGTTATGTAAGTTTCAGTCACAAATGAGCGCATGGAGAAAAAAGGGCAGGTATTTTATTATTATTATTTATTATTATAGTTCTTTATATATGTTCATATATATATGGCAAAGGGCTTTTGTTTTATTTTTTATATATACTTTACCTTTATATATACTTATTTTTATGTATATTTATTTTATAATTTATTTTATATATATTTTTTTATATAATGTATGCCATATATATATATATATATATATATATATATATATATATATACACATATATATATATCAAGAGAAAGAGACTATTTTTGTCCAATCTGTGCATCCAGCCTATTTTAAACATACTAAGGAAATGTCACTCTCCTCCAAGACAACTCTGAAGTTTGATGGCTCTGTGTATTAGGAATCTTGGGCTTATGTAGAAAAAAAGACCATTTCTTTATAGCAAGGATTGACAGACTACAGGCAAGGGCAAAACCTGGCCCACTGTTTGTTTTTGTGAATAAAGTTTTATTGGAACACAGCTATACTCATTCGTTTACATATTGACCATGTCCGCTTTTGTGCTACAAAGGCAGGTTGGATAGTTGCAACAGAGACCACAGGGCTTTAAAGCCTAAAGTATTTACTATCGGTCCCTTTACTGAAAAAGCTGGTCAACTGCTATTTTATAGCATTGCCCTGTTTGTTCTAATGCAGCTTTTGGATAACAGAAAAGAAATCTGTCACCTCCTTCAAGGATTTAAGACAACTTTTCTGTCTCCCCTTCTTTTCTTCAGGCTTAATAAATATCTCTCACCTTTTCCCAAAATAGGTTTTCAAGCAACAACATCATCTTTGCCTTCCTTCAGCTTGTCAGTTCCTATTAAATTGCCAACCCCAAAGCTATCATAGTCTTCCTTGTGATCCAGTCATTACAGGGAATGGGAAAACCATTTACTCCTTTAACTTGGACTGCACAGGATTTTAACAACCTCAACCTATGGCTTCAATTAGAAACGTGGTCAGTTATAACCCCAAGTGTTATTCTACTGAGAGAGATCTCCCCCAAGATTCTTTACTCATTCGCCCATCAGTGCATTCAACAAACATGTGAAGTGACTCTTGTGTTCAATGCATTGTATAAATGGTTATTTAAATCCAGAGGCAAGATGCTGGATTCATACCTGTTCAATTCTACGAACTATGACTCGCATTCCAGCATGTCATCTATGGCATGGGCTATTGTTAAGATTATCTGTTATTCTGCAACAAACTGCTCTAAATGCAATGTGTAAATAAAACAGTAACAATTTACATAGTTCATGAATATGCAATTTGGACCAAACTCAACAGAGAAGGCTCATCTCTGTTCTATGTGGCATCGACTAGGGTCCTCAGGCACCCCTCTCTCCACGTGGTCTCTCCAGCATGGCCAGGGTAGCCATCCAAAAGCTCATGTCCTAAGAGACAGCCAGATTGAAGCTGCATCACTGTTTCTAGCCTAGTTTTATAAATGACTTAAGGTCGCTTCTCTCACATTTTATTTGTCAAGGTGGCCATAAGTTCCTGCCCCATTTCAAGCCAGAGGGAGAACTAGACTTCATCTCTTGATGGCATGTGAAAGAAGATGTAGACAGGTCTTAAAACTGCCACAGCTACCATCACTCTAATTGGAATGATGGTTCTCAAACCGGGGCCATAAGGAGCTCTGAGAGTCCACGAACTGAATTGAGTTTCTCAAGTTGAGTTTCTCCACTGTAAGGACAGAGCTTTAACATTTATTCTCCTGACCATCCCTCTCAAGAAGTAAATATTTATTTCTGTGTATCTGCGTCCACTTAGGAGGCTCAGAAGCAAAAAAACAAGGCATTCCACTGGCCTGGGTAAAACAGGCTCTTTCAAGTTACTTTTCCCCAGTCTGGAATCTGTGGCCTGGAGCTCAGCCTCAGGAAGACGACCTTGATGTCTTTATGATTAAATTCAAAGAGGAGAATAAATGTTCCTGCTCTCCTTGGGCCTCTGAAAGATGCCATGAAATTTTGCCGATGTAACTGGATAAAAGGAGCTCTTTATAATACGTAAATTTTGCCAGCACTGTCTCCTTAGACATCTTCTCAGGCTGGCAGAGAGGTAATGCATCCTGAGTGCATTTAAAGTGAACTGGGCTGTTCTATTTTTAACTAGCATTAGTTTTTTAAATGTTAAATATGAATCCTATTACATTACTCAAGGAAAGGTGGATGGAAGTTTGAAATAGACCCCAGAATTGTTCACTTAGAAGCAGTGAGCGTGCTAAGGAGTACAGGCGCGTGAATTTTGAAATTAATATCCCAGCTCCAATGACATCAGTATGAAACCTGAGGAAATCATGTAACCTCTTTGTGCCTCGGTTTCCCCACTTGTCAAGTAGGAAGAAGCCAACGATAAATACTCACCAATGTTCCAAGTGACTTTCAATAAATGTGGAGGGCAGAAATGCTTCGGGATTAACTTTTACCCTCCGGGCCCCAACAAGGAAAAAGAAAGTGCAAATTAGAGCAAACGTGGGACTTAGAACTAAAAATTCTGCTTCCAAATAGCTTTATGTAACCTCTCTGAGCCTCTGTTTCCTCATCTATAAACTGCAGGTGGCCATCCTTGTATGGCCCATATCCCAAGGCTACTGGGCTAATCAAATGAGATAATCCATGCAAAAGAGCACCATAAACCATAATAGCCTCTGCATCTGCATCTGTCAATGGCAATGTTAGAGAAAAAAAAAGATGTGCGAGTTGATCAGGTTCTAAGGTAATTTGAGAAAGTGGGAAGAAAGGGCAGGAGTTGGAACTCAGCTGAGCTCTCGCCTGAAGCGATAAAACAAAATACCTGGAGCATGCGATGATGTGATTACTGGACATGTATTCTATGAGACAGCAGAAAGGGGAGAGGAGGAAGGGCAGCGCTAACTCGCTCGGATGGAGGACCAGCTCTATCCATACCAAGCAATGCCTGGTTCTCATCCTGAATACAGCACTTCTAAGCTGTAAGACCTTGGCAAGATAATTAAACATTCTGTGGGGCTTCCCTGGTGGTGCAGTGGTTGAGAGTCCGTCTGCTGATGCAGGGCACATTGGTTCGTGCCCCGGTCCGGGAGGATCCCACGTGCCGCCGAGCGGCTAGGCCCGTGAGCCATGGCCGCTGAGCCTGCGCATCCGGAGCCTGTGCTCTGCGACGGGAGAGGCCGCAACAGTGAGAGGCCCGCGTAGCGCAAAAAAAAAAAAAAATTCTGTGCCTCAGTGTCTTCATCTGCAGAATTAGGTTAATAATAGCGCCCCTCCATGGAGTTGTCGTGAAGATTATATTAGTTACTGCAAGTGCTTAGAACTTGAGTGCTTCCGATAAATACTCAGTATATGTTATATTTATTCATTCATTTATTCCACTCAATTTACACATATTTATTGAGTGTTCAATCTGTGCCAATCCCTGTTTTAGGAACTGGGCATATAGTCATGAGTAAAACAAAATCCCTGCCCTCAAGTAGCTTGGAGTGTGTTCTAGAGCATTTCCAGAAAGACAATAGATGAATTCGTTTTTTTTTTTTTTTTGCGGTACGTGGGCCTCTCACTGTTGTGGCCTCTCCCATTGCAGAGCACAGGCTCCAGACGCCCAGGCCCAGTGGCCACGGCTCACTGGCCCAGCCGCTCTGCGGCATGTGGGATCTTCCCGGACCGGGGCACGAACCCGCGTCCCCTGCATTGGCAGGCGGACTCTCAAACACTGCACCACCAGGGAAGCCCTAGATGAATTCTTATACAGGATGTCAGTTCAAGGCTTCCCTGGCAGTCCAGTGGTTAAGACTTCACCTCCCAATGCAGGGAGTTCGGGTTTGATCCCTGGTCGGGGAGCTAAGATCCCACATGTCTCGTGATCAAAAAAGCCAAAACATAAAACAGAAGCAATATTGTAATAAATTCAATAAAGACTTTAAAAATGGTCCAATCAAAAAAATCTTTAAAAAAAGGTATGTCAGTTCATGATAAATACGATGGATAAAAGTAAGATGGGGTACAGGGGATATGAGATTAAGGGGTTGCAATTTCAGGTAGAGTGGCCAAGGAGACTTCCTTGATCTCTGATATATTGAACATGTAGGCACAGGTACGGTGGGCTGCCCAGATACACCTCAGGACGTAGGCACTCATTCTGCCTACTACCAGGACCTCTAGCTGCTGCTCCAAGACTCAGTCAAAGAGAGCTTTCATCTCAGACCATTTCTCAGAAGGCAGCCTGCGTCTATGACTGGCCAACATGGAAGCACAAAAGCCTAACCATTTGTCCTCAGCTGGGACAACTCTGAAGGGCCATCCCAGCTCCCTGTGGGATTGCTGGACATCTCCACTGAAACTGCATCATGGTACAGCTTCTCTCTCTGCCCAGTCTTGCATCCCTCCCCATGTTGTCATTGTTTCTGAGCTCACTCCCCAGTTAGCCTCCTCCACACAACCCTCAGAGACCTAGACTCTCTTTCCCAGGAAATCTGACCTATGACGAAAGCTAAGTAACTTGTACAATATCTTTCAGCGTGAAGCTGTGGAGCAAGGATTTACCCCGGGGCTGCCTGCCTCTGTGGTTTGGGGCCCCTCCTGTTGTTATCAGCAGTGGTGCACATTCCATTCTGTTCTAGCCAGTGAGGCAGCAGGAAACTTGGAATTTCTTGGAATTTCTGAACAACCCAGAGCAGGAGGGTGGGTGTAGCTGTGGATAAGAAAAGGAGAGGAGGTGTTAATTTCAAGAGCAGGAGACATTAAATTGAAACCCAATGATGATGAAAATGCACCAACACATTTTGAAAAGAAACTTGTGATATTTTAGAATTTGACTCATTTTTTGCTACAGATTCCTAGTGCTTTTGTAATAGATGTACAATGGTTTAGTTTATATATTTGAAAAATAAACCTCTTTCCAGCTAAGTTCTAGCTTTAGTTTGGTCTTCTATCAAGTTTGTTTTCATACATTTTAGAATGTCATTTATATCTTGGGATAAAGTTACTTTGGGGAGCTCCTAATCTCAACGATGTACTTATTTTTATTTCTGGATGCCTTGAAGGATACCTGCCTTTGGTTCAGCCTGCATTCCAGACACAACAGGTCCAGAAGCTGGCGATATGGTAAGTAGACATTCCAGACTGGGAAAAGGAACACAGAAATTCTTCAGGTGTTGGGAAAGTCTTCCTGAAGCAGTGTCACAAGCCACTGGAGAGGAATCTAGGAGACATAAGAAAATTAGTCACTGTAGTAAAATCTTATGCAGAACAAAAAACCAATAAAAACATCCAGGACCTGAGGAAAAGAACTAATTCCAAATTTACATAATTTTTTATAAGTACTTTGGACCCACTCTAGATGTATGTTTGCAAACTGCATTCTCACAATACCTCTATACGGAAGGGGATATTAAATTTACCTTAAAGTTGTATAAACTGAGATTCATGGCAGGTAAGTGACGTCCCAAAGTTTATACTTGTGAGTTGAGAGTGAGTACTTCAAGCCTGACTGGCCAACTCCCAGTGCCATGCCCAAAAGCAGGAATTCATTTTTATGATCGTTGGAAATACAACTCAGGGAAAATAATTCCAGTTCTTTCATTGTCCTACTCTTTCCTGCCCTGAGATGCAACATTGTAACACTTGTTAAACTTGAGCCAGGCAAGTGGATTCTTTGAGTTCATCTGCAAGTATGTGTAAAGGTATCACCCACTCTGGAGGTACAGTTGCTCCCTTTATCTGTGGTTTTACTTTCTTCAGTTTCAGTTATCCATGGCTAACCTTGATCCAGAAATATTAAATGAAAAATTACAGAAATAAACAATCGATATGTAAATTGTGTGTCATTCTGAGTAGCTTAATGAAATCTCGTGCCATTCGACTCCATCCTGCCTCGGATCCCCAGCCATCACCATCATCTATCTGCTCCTGGCATCCAATTATCAACATCGTCACAGTTCAATGATGCAGGATCACCCGAAGCAGATGATCCTCCTTCTGAAGTATCATCAGAAGGTCAACAGGGGGCTTCCCTGGTGGCGCAGTGGTTGGGAGTCCGCCTGCCGATGCAGGGGACACGGGTTCGTGCCCCGGTCCGGGAAGATCCCACATGCCGCGGAGCGGCTGGGCCCGTGAGCCACGGCTGCTGAGCCTGCGCGTCGGGAGCCTGTGCTCCGCAACAGAGAGGCCACAACAGTGAGAGGCCCACGTACCGCAAAAAATGGTGGTCAACAGTATCCTAACACTATGTCATAATGCCTACATCATTCACCTCACTTCTCATCATAGGCATTTTATCATCTCACAACATCACAAGAAGAAGGCTGAGTACTGTACAATAAGCTATTTTGAGAGAGAGAAAGAAAGAGGCCACATTCACATAACTTTTATTATGGTTCTATTTTATTATTTGTTGTTGTTGTTAATCCCTTACTGTGCCTAATTGATGAATTAAACTTTATCATAGGTATGTGTATAAAGGAAAAAACATGGTATGGTTCAGTACTATCTGTGGTTTCAGGGCATCCACTGGGTTTCCTGGAATGTTATCCCCCATGGATAAGGGCCAACTACTGTATTTGTAAAGACTAAAATCTCTTTTGCTCTCCCAGAATCTTTTAGACCTCCACTGTGGCATTAACATCAGTGGATGAGCTCTACATTATCAGAGCTGACACAGAAAATGTTACAAAAATTTTAGCTGCACAGCCACCTTCAGACAAGTTCCAGCCTTCCCTAGAGCCAATGAAAAGAATGATACATTGGTTCTGAGTAAGAAATGATTAAAAGAGAGGCCTAATGATATCTCTACTAATGACTCTGAATTTTACTTATGCAGTGTTGGCCTCTTTCCATTTCAGAATCTTGGATGAATGTCTAAACCCTGGTAATGCCTCAGAGCAAATGTTAACTAATCTGGAACTGAAGTTTATAAGAATTCAATGGAATCCTATCCGGCAGAAGTATGAATTATGAATTACTTTTATCTTCTGTTTTCCTTGAGTAGTGTGTCCTGGAACATTTAATCTCTCCAAGCCTCAGCTTCCTCATCTGCTAAATGGGGAGATCAATGGTCATTCACTTATTATGCAGGGCTAATGTGAGCAACAAATGATCCCTTTGGTCTCATACCGGGTGTCGACTGCTTAATGAAAAAAAATCCTAATCATGTTCCCTCCCCACTTCCCCATGCTCAACAGCCTTTGGGAGTTGCCAGTTGCCCAGGGCAACCACTTGAGCTTGGTCCTCCAGACTTTTCACGAGCTGGCTTCTACCCCCTGCTTCTCCAGGCTCCACAGCACAAACTTCCTTCTCACCACAGTCAAAGATGCCATTCCTGAGACCCTTTACCAACTTTCACTTTGCATTGCGCTGTCCAGTCTGCTTCCTCTCTCTGAAAACCCCTTGCCCTTTCCTCTGTCTGCCTGGTGAAATCAAGTTCATAATTGAAAACCCTACTCTCAAATGTTCCCCTAGAGAAAATTTCCCTGCCCCTCTCTGGCCAAGCCCTGAGCTCTGTGGAACTTTGTCCATACCACCAGCCACAACCAAAAGTGTTCTGGCCATACTCAAGGTTACCCCCTGGGATTAGCAGAATCACGATCCAGCAACTCAGGTCTCCTGGCTCCCCTGCTCTCTTTCCACAGATGCTTCTGTGAAAAAAATACAAAATTATCCTAGGAATTGTGGGAGACTCTGATGAATGCCCAAGACACTTATTCCATGTTTTACAGAGCTAATCTACCCAGTCATTCTAATAAAATTGTGGAAACGCAATTGACTAGATCCTATGACTCACTCACCGCTGGCTCTGGCTCCCTCAGATAAGGCAAAGAGAGCTGGGTACGGAGCTTATCCAGATAATAAACCAGAACAAAAATGAACTCAGGGGCTGTAATTCCATCAAGGGTCTCTGATAGTGACAGAAACCCCCAAAGCAGGTTTCTGTGGTCACAGGAAAGACCACCTCAGTGAAATCATTAGTCCCTGCCATATTTGGCTTTGATTCTGACAGTAACAAGACTCACCAGATAAGCCCATTGGCTGCAGTAACAGATTGGGTTTGGGCAGCAAAGCTGTCCATAAATGAAGGATTCACTTTACGTCAATGAAAGCACATGAATCTCCGTTTAGTGGTGCCTTGAGTCCACAGCCTCAAAATAGAATTGCATCTCCTCCAACTAGAAAACCTTCCTGTATGCAAAAATTGAAATACATCAGGATGCATATAAGTCACAGGGAGAGAGCTTTTGCTGTTATATCCAACTAGCCATAAATTCTCATCAGGTATGGGATGCCAAGAGAATCTGTAGGCAAAGAGAAAGTGGGAACAAAGTGATGACTCTGCCTTAGAATAATAACACGGAGTCTTTTGCATAACATCGTACAACAGTTATCTTGATAGATCCTCACAAAATCCATAAACGTAGGTGAGTAAGCAGCATAACTGTCCTCATTTCACACATAAGAAAAATGAGGCTCAAAGATTCTGAATGAATTTCCCAAAGTCACGCAGAGGAGAGGCTCAGGGCTAGAAACAGTCCCCAGTCTGACCCTTTTCCACTCCACTAAACAGCCTTCTACCCAGGGGCTTTCATGAACCATCAAATAGAGAAAATCAGAACCACTGAGCTTCTATAAAAGAAAATGGAAAGTACTACATTCCAAAGGAAACTGGCTGTTTCTGAAGCTATCAGGTGATAATATTTTGTATTATTAATAATAAATCCGGACTAGGTTTTCTTATCCATACTTTTGGTCTTCACTCTCCATGGAATGTGTTTTACTAGGAAGAGAATATAATGTATCTGGCAATGCATGGGATTTGGCATCAGACATGGATCCAAACACCAGCTCTGCTATTGACTGGCTGTGTGACTGAGGACACGTTAATTGCTTTGAATCTGAATTTCCTTATCATGAAAATAGGGATGATAATAGATTCATCAGAGAAATAGGGTAGGAAGTAAACAAAACAGCATGTGAAAAGTGCCCAACAGGGTGTACCTGGCACATAGTAAGTCCTCAAAAATGTCTATCTGGAGAAACAAACTCCTTCACCACATCACATCTGCTAATGATGAACAGAGCACTCACAGGCTCTTTTAAAGAGTGGCTTCATGCAGTGCGGCCCCACCAGGGCACTGCTCTTTGCTCAGATTTTGTGAAGCAGGGGCACGTTCACGATTAGGGAATCAAATTGTCTTCAGCTCTCTGTCATTGGGCGAGGAATTAAATCAGCCTTTTTATCCACCAGCAAAAGGGAAAGTCTTTCTTTTCTTTATTAATGGAGTTGCTGACTTATTAGTTCACATGAAACATGTCCTAAGCATCTGAAATAAACCCCAATACTGGGGAAGTGCCAGATGCCAGTTAAAATTTTGTGAGCACCTGCTAAGTGCCAGTCTCTCTGTAAAGCACTTCCAACCACGTTGGCACATTTGAGCCTCGCAAACATCCCTACAAGCAGATCCTCTCCATTTTGCAAGTTAGGAAGTGGAGGCTCAGAGTCGCCCAAGGTCACATAGCGCCTACAGTAGCTGAGCCAGGGTCCCACCTCTAATGTTCTTCCCCTTTCCTTTAGGACAAGGGCTCACTGCCATACGGCTCCCAAGTCTCCATCAAAGTCAGCATCCAACAGAAAGTACCAAGAGTGAGCAGGGACAGATGAGAGTGAGAGAGGCCCCCATCACTGACTCACGACCAGGCGGAATCCGTGTCAGACCTTCATGCACTCTGCCTCTTTACTTGTGAAATGGAACGGTACCTTACTTGGTTTAGATTTAAGTCAGTCTCAAATTACTAAGTGGCCTGATTCATTTCAGAATTTCACATGTGTAGAGTATATTTCCCAGAAAAGCCATTTGGAAGACTAGCCTTTCTTTAGGTTTTTTTTTTTTTTTTTTGCGGTACGGGGCCCTCTCCCCGTTGTGGCCTCTCCCGTTGCGGAGCACAGGCTCCGGACGCGCAGGCTCAGCGGCCATGGCTCAAGGGCCCAGCCGCCCCGCGGCCTGTGGGATCTTCCCGGACCGGGGCACGAACCCGTGTCCCCTGCATCGGCAGGTGGACTCTCCAACACTGCGCCCCCAGGGGAGCCCCAGGGTTGCTTTTTTTTTTTTTTTTTGCGGTACGGGGCCCTCTCCCCGTTGTGGCCTCTCCCGTTGCGGAGCACAGGCTCCGGACGCGCAGGCTCAGCGGCCATGGCTCAAGGGCCCAGCCGCCCCGCGGCCTGTGGGATCTTCCCGGACCGGGGCACGAACCCGTGTCCCCTGCATCGGCAGGTGGACTCTCCAACACTGCGCCCCCAGGGGAGCCCCAGGGTTGCTTTTTTTTTTTTTTTTTGCGGTACGGGGCCCTCTCCCCGTTGTGGCCTCTCCCGTTGCGGAGCACAGGCTCCGGACGCGCAGGCTCAGCGGCCATGGCTCAAGGGCCCAGCCGCCCCGCGGCCTGTGGGATCTTCCCGGACCGGGGCACGAACCCGTGTCCCCTGCATCGGCAGGTGGACTCTCAACCACTGCGCCACCAGGGAAGCCCTAGGTTTGCTTTTTATTATTTTATTAAGAGAAAAATCTTCGTTGTTTTCACATTCACCCAAAATTTATGAAGTGAATGCTATGTGCCTGGCATTCTAACTAGGTTCTGGGGATAGAGAAGCCAACCAGAGAGACTCCATCTCTGCCCTCATGGAGCTGATAGTCTACTGGGAAAGACTGGACTACAAATCACCAAACTGTAGAAGTGATTATATGATCAAAATTCTGATGACTGCCCCACAGGAGTTTAGAATGCAATGAGTGCTATCAAGGGACATACCACAATCTCGGGGTCAAAGAGGGCTTCCCTGAGAAAATGATGCTTAAGGGGAAAGCAGAAGGATGAGTACAAGTTAGCCAACTGAATGAGGGTAGTGATACTCCAGGCAAAGGAAACAGCACTTGCAAAGTCATAGAGCCAAGAAGGAGCAGTTCTTCTTTGAGGAACTGAAAGGAGACCAGAGTGACTAAAGCACAGAGACCCGAAATGGAAGGAAAGGATATGAAAACCGGGCCAACAGAAGGACAGCATTGCTTTCAAAAGCACTCATCGCTAATGGCTTTAGTTATTGTGAACATAGATACTCAGCCCCACGCGCATGCTCTTTATATAGCTGATGTTTACAGATGTGAGACCTAAAGAAATGAAGGGTTCAATTGATTCACTTTTTCTCTCCCTCCGTCCCTCCTCCACCTTCTATTCTTCTTGATCTCATGATCCTACTTTCTAAGTGTGGTAGGAAACATAGAGACAAGGAATTTCCTAAGAAACTGTAGGTGTTCAAAGGGTACAAAGTTCCAGTGATGACATGAATAAGTTCTTAGGATGTAATATGCAGTGTCATGACTACAGTTAACAATACTGTGTTGCTTACTTGGAAGTTGGAAGAGACTAGATCTTGAAACTTCTCACCACACACACCAAAAACGGTAACAATTTGAGGTAATCTTATTGTAGTAATCACTTCACAACATACACACAGAGTGAGTCATCACGTTGTGCATCTTAAACTTACACGATGTTATATGTCAATTGTATCTCAATAAAGCTGAAAAAGAAAACAAAATTCAAAAACAGTGGAAAAAACATCTGTTTTGCACAGCCTCACGGATGTCTCTAAGGGAACATAGTATAACCTTAAGCAAAAGCAATACATTTCAGGGATTTTTCCTTTCTTCTGCAAAACTGGAGTGTTTAAACATCTCCGAGCACTTATAGGATTAAAGGGGGTGATGTACATAAATCTACTGAGTGCAGTGACCGGCACAAATAGCTATGTACTAAACGCCCCCTTCTTTCCTACCCAGGTGAGGTAGGAAACAGGAAAGGTGCGTTGGATACGTGGGACTAACTGCTGTAACAAAGAAATTCTATGCACAATGGCTCAAACATGAGAGGAATTTACTTTTTGTTCACTCATGTCTAAAATGGGTGTTCCTGGCTGGTGGCCAGATCTCTTCTGCACACAGTACAGGGACCTTCATTCCTTCTCAAGTCTCCATCAGGTTCTTCTGCCTCAAGTCGGCAGAAAGGATAAAATGTGGAGGAGTACTGCCCACACATCATTCAGGCCTGAATATCAGGGCCCTGTTGCATGGCCACACCTATAACCATAGGAAATCAAGTCCCGCAGGGACTTGGAGCGGGTGTAAGTGACTGGCCAGTCATCTTGGCCACCCCACCAAGCTGAGAGGGAGCTCTTTGTTACTAGGCTAAGTAAATTAGCGCACCTACAAGTAGGCACTACACACCTCCTTCCTGCAACGCTTCCTTGAAGTCTGGCGCAGTGAGTAGCGCCATTATGTTCCTCCCAACCTGGAAGCTCCTGAGCGCGTATTAGCAGCCTGACTTCTCCCTCTCCTTATCTCCACAAGCACCCCGTCGTCGGATTTGTTTGCTTTTCTCTCCTAAGATATGTGAAAATCCTTCCTCTTCCTGTGATGACCTCCACTGCCCTTTATCTTTACTCCCCTGATTCATGGCAACAGTTTCCTTACTTCATCTCTAGCCAGACTGGCTCCCATCCATCCCATCGGCTGCAGACTCCAGTCCACCCTCCTAGCCGGGGCCACCAAATGCAGTTGCCGCTGGCCTGCTTTAATCCTATTTGGCGCATTGAAGTTGGCAGGATAACGTCCAAAGCCTCTAACCTGACAGCTGAAGGAAGCGGCCCTGCCTCCCATATAGCCTAATCCTTCTTTGAGTCCAGCCTTGTACCTACCTGTCCAGCACATTCTTTATGGTGTCCTGCATACAGCCACCAGGCTGTTTCTCTCCTCCAAGGCCTCTTTGCTCCTGTTAACCTTCTACTGGTATGCATGTATTTAAAGTCCATCCCAGGCATCCCTAACTCCTGGAATCCCCCTGTGACCTTCACCTTGCTCCTCTGTGTTCTCAAGATACCCTTTGTATATATTTCTTGCTGAACTATCATTGTGGCGATAATGTTTATTGGTATTTCATCCACCCAGCCCGCTATCCCTGAAACTCCAAGCAAGTCGACAATTTTGAGAGCCTTGAATGTCATTCTAAGGGCTTGGAGGTTAAACCTGGAATGTAAGAAGAATTGCTGAGGATTTTTGATAAAGGGAGTGATACAATGTAGTCAATATTTTAAGATAAATCTAGGGGGAGACCACAGGTAGATTATGGGAAGGACTAAATGGATGCAGGACCATTTGTATGGAAGGCAGAAGACCAATTCAACCAGATGTTATCTGTGTGACCTTGAGCACACCACCTCTCAGAGTCTTGTTTTATTTATGAACAAAGCGGAAATAATAAATCATGCCGAACCGTCTCACCAGGTCAATGTGAGGACACTGCGGAATAATGTATACTAAAGTGCTTTATAAAGCCCAGTGAAATTATTAAGGCTAGTGGTTAAAATCCAAAGAAATCCAAAGTGAGACACTCCTACCATGTCTTCAGTGTCGAATAGAGTCCCTTCTTGAAGTCAGATGCGTCCCCGGACTGCCCAGTATTCCCCTGTGCAATGCGAGGTTAAAATTATCCCTACTTGCCTGTCGCCCGTGAGCTGACTTCCAGTACCTGAAGGGTTGTCATGCGAAAGAACGGGATTAACTCCATAGAGCTGTGTGACGGTTACCAGGAGACAAATACTGACTCAACCTAAGGAAAAACTTTGTGTCAGAGCTGCCCAAAGGCTGCCTGGGGCTGGGAGTGCAGGTGGGCCGTGAAACCCTTGAGGTTAGAGATGATGAAAACAAAGCTGGGAGACCATGGTGGCAGAGTCCACACATCAGTGAGGTTTGGACTGATCGGCTTCTAAATGTCCTTCCAATTCTAAAACCTCATTGTCTGCTGCCCCTGGGGACGCCTCTATAACTATGCGTGTTATTCACATTGTCAGTTTATGACATGAAACGGTTGATTTAGAGTTTTCTCTCCTCCACTAGACTGGGGTCATCCAAAAGGCAAAGACTGAGCCTCCTCTAACTTGAGATTCTCAGTGCCCGCAGCAGCTTCCGGAGCACAGTAAACCCTCAGTAAGTGCTGGTAGAATGACTGGATGGATGAATGGATTATGCTGGGGGTGTTGGGATGATGTCTTTAAGTTCCGGCTAAGATGAGTATTTCATAGTGAGGCTTGTGTGTGATGATGTTGGTCTAGATTGATACTTTCCAACTTGGAGTCTTCCAACTCCTAGAAGTCCTATTTTCAGTACTAAGAAAAAAGCTAATAAAAGTCGGGGGGTTGTCCATGTTACAGAGTGCCCAAAATTCGAAACCACCCGGTTTCTCTGCATTTAGATGGGAATTTATCAACTTGGGGTGGTCACTCTTTATCTCCTATAGCAAACCATCACACTGGAACTTCAGACGTATCATCTCATTTAATCTTTATGTGAAACCTGTATGTTAGGGCATGCTGTCTCTAGCTTACAGACAAGAAGATAGGGGCTCAGAAGGGTTTTGTGACCTGCTCAGTAATGGAGGTTTAGAGCGTCAGAGGCAGAATTTCGACCCAGTTCTGCCTGGCCTCTAAACTCATGCTCTCCCCACGTAATACTCGGCTTCATTTCAGAGAAGGAGGCTTCTCTGATGTGTGTGTCTTTCACTGAGATGCTTCAGATGGGGGTCAGTCTTGGCCATTAGCCTTTCCTTCCCTTTCTTGAAAACAATGGGTGTTCTCATCTTCCCTTCTGACCACTCAAAAACCCCTGAGTTTAATGAGAAGGCACTATCCACTATCCACCAAATTATACCTGAGCTCATAGATTTCCCAGCCTCAAAACCCCCCAACACCACAACCCCCTCTTCCAGCTGAATCTCCTTCTTACCCTCAGATGTTATTACATAGAAGAACATGCAGAGGTCTCCCAGGCCCTCTATTCCAGACCTTATATTTTCCTAGTGTTGACAACTTAATACATGTCCACACTTCCTTTTATGGGGAAAGATAAGACTCTGATGGTAATCAGAGCACCAGGGTAGGAAATGCCACATTCCTCCGTGTAAATATTTGACTAAGCTTTCTCCAGGCCATGCATCATTATGCCGAGCCCCCAGAAAAACTTCAGGTCCACAGATCTGCAGGTGAGATACCTTGGCAATGAATTATGAGAGGGCTTGTTTAAAAACCACGGCCAGAGCAATGTATTTCTGGAAGGGGTAAGGAGGCCTGCTCTACGTGACCAAAAGCTGTTCTGAGAAAGCCAAGAATAGAGGCTGGGTCTCAGCTGGCCTGGAGTTGCTCCTTCAGTCAAGTAATCCCTGAAAAGAGGGACCTGTTTGGATGGTTTTTAAAGAAAGAAATGACTGCAACTATGTAGCTAATGTCCATGTGAGTGAAAAACCAGAAGCAACCTGAAAGTCGATAAAGAATTACTTACATCCACCAATGCAGTGGGCAAACAATAATAAAGGTATTGATAATCATAGCTAACATGTATTGACTGCTGACAACATGCCATTATAGGTTCTTCTCATTTAATCCTCACAACATTCTCTTAAGGTCTCTTAAAGTGTTCAGTATGCCATTTTACAACTGAGGCAGAGAGAGGTTGAGTAACTTGGCCAGAGTTGCACAGTAAGCAAGTGATGGAGCAGAAAACTATGCAGACATCGGAAATTCTATTATAAGTGAATATTTGTTGACTTTAAAATATGCTCATGATATTAAAGGGAAAAATGCAGTTTCTCAAATTGTGTGATTCCATTTTTTTAATTATGAGAAATGGAGAACCACGGCTACTATTAAAACACACACACACACACACACACACAGACACACACAGACACACACACACACACACACACACCAGAAAATAAAAAGTGAAGAAACTGGAAGTGTAGAGAAATTGGAACTGTTGGTGGGAATGTAAAATGGTGCAGCTGCTGTGAGAAACAGTCTAGGGATTCCTCAGAAATATAAAAATACAATTATAAATGTTTTGATCTTTACATCTGGAAACTATATATTGTTGCTGCAATAATTTCTTCTTATATTTGAGACCAGATGTGTTGGTCCTAAAGCATGAAAACATTGCCATCAACATGCTGTCCATCTTCATGGAGGCTCTGGACAATAATCTATTTTTGACCTTATAAAGGTAGACATTACTCATACCCGAATTGTGCCCTGAAGAGCATATCTTGTGCACCTAGTCATCAGAGGCCAAACTCTTCTATTGCAGGCATTCAAAAAATGGCTTTCCCTATTTTTCCTTTTGTTGCCTGTGCTTTTGTTGTCCCACTTTTTTTTCTAATGGCCAACCAATTCTAAAGTTCAGCTTTCATGAACATCATTGAAATAAACACTTCTGTGACAGGTTGTGGTCCATTGCAAAGCTGTTGTGGACAATTCCACTTTTGGGTGTATACCCAAGAGAATTGAAAGCAGGATCTCAAAGAGATATTTGTATATCTCGTAGCAGCACTATTCACAATAGCTAAAAGCTAGAAGCAACCCTAGTGTCCATCAGTGGATGAAGTGGTCTATATCTACAATAGGATATTACTCAGCCTTAAGAAAGAAGGAAATTTTGATACAACATGGATGAACCTTGAGGATATTATGCTAAGTGAAAAAAGCCAGTCACAAAAAGACAAATACTTTATGATTCCACTTATACGAGGCATCTAAAGTAGTCAAATTCACAGAAACAGAAAGTAGAATGGTAGTTGCCAGAGCCTGGGAGGAGGGGGCATAGAGAGTTATTGTATAATGGGTTCAGAGTTTCAGTTTGCAAGATGAAAAGAGTTCTGGAGACTAGTTACACAACAATGTGAATATACTTAACACTAACGAACTATACAGCTAAAAATGTTCCTGTAGTTAAGGTTCTTTAAAAATACCCCCATAACAAGAGAAAAGCAGTGAGGGAGAGTGGAAGCTGGAATACAGGGAAAGGAATCAGTTGTCTGCAGAGGAACAGCATTCACCATGGCTTCTGCAGGTACCAAACAGGCAGGCTTTGTGCACTCCTCAAATTAGGCCCATATGCTCAGGTGCTCAGCCTTTGTGAGTGAGGGGCTTACAAGGGGCCTGAATAACCAGAAACAGGGGGTCTTCCTCCATTAAAGTGTGTGGATGGCAGGAGTAGGGAGTCAGAACTGTAATTCTGAGCAGAAATATACATTGCCTGAGTGAGCGTCTACAAAGAAGGTTGAAGGTCTTAGAATCCAACTGTAGGCAGAAAAAGTTTGCCTGCCCCTGCTTTAGGGTGTATGTGGTATTTTATCTGAGGATGATTGACGCCTGTCATTTTCCTCCCCAGATCTCCAAGATGAAGTGGTGTAAAATGGCAAGAACAGCTGAAAGAAGGAGGACCTCATATTCTAAAGCAGACTAGGGATCATCTTTTACCAAATTCCTTCCACCTTTCTTTATGCTAGTGAGTGGTGTCAAGTTCTGCAAAACCAGAGTAATGTGGTTGTCAAGTGGCAGGCGGTTGGGAAACTTATTGGTTTTCCACTGGTAGATAAATTTGTTGTATCCTAAACACAGAAAAAACCAACATTCTAAGAGGCCAATCACGAAGAGTCACAGTGTATCTGAGTGGTTAACCCTGTGATACTGAAATGACTCATCGGGGTCTGTGAATTTACTACTATTGATTTCACGGGTTTAGGTCCCCATTGCATATTCATGGTACTCTGTTAATTCTACAAATACTGCTGAAAACTTCCATGCCAGAGTTAGCTGCGGAGGCTCTTGATTTGCCCTCACATTTTTAAAAATATTTTTTTGGCCACACCATGGGGCTTGTGGGATCTTAGTTTCCTGAGCGGGGATGAACCTGTGACCCCTGCAGTGGAAGCACAGTCTTAACCACTGGACTGCCAGGGAAGTCCCACCCTCACTTTTTTTTTTTAACAAATTAAAATATTTTTATTTGGTTAACATGAAGGGAGGGAAAAATCTGAATGTCTTTTCTATCATGAATATATATATATATATATATACATTTTTTTTAACTTTTTATTTTATATAGGAGTATAGTTGATTAACAATGTTGTGTTAGTTTCAGGTGTACAACAAAGTGATTCAGTTGTACATATACATGTATCTATTCTTTTACAAGTTCTTTGCCCAATTGGGTTTTTTGGGTTTTTTTAAGAGCCTTTGGCTTGTCTCAGCAGCTGAAGATGCTGTGAAAGTTTCTGCTTTACTCCACAGTCCGTGGCCTCAACCTCCGAGCTGTTGATTTGTGCAATAACAGTCAAAGGTGCTAAAGAACTGCCAAGAACAGAGTGCTTAACTCGGTCTGGTGTTTCTAAGTTTGAAATGGAAGATGGGAGGCTTTCTGGGTATTTCAAGAAGAAAGGGACTTAGTACAGGGAATTAAAAGTTTGAACAATTGTGGGATGGGTTAGAGTCATGTCGGTAGGGAAATCTTCAAGGGCTGGAATCCAGGAAGCTGCTACCCCTGCAATCCAGGCAGTGCTGAAGTGGTGAATTCTCAAGAAAATGACTGGGAGGAAGCCATTGGCAACATCCCACATGTACTGACACCTACACTTTGACAGCTGCTGCAGCAAATAAGAACTTCTCCTTCTCGGCCTTCAAAACACCATCCCAGCACCTCTCCTTAGCAGAATCTAACCCTAACCCCTGCTGGCAAAATTCTAGGGAATGTGCTTCCAGGCTAGCTTCTCCCATGCAGAGGAGAATGTAGAAGGAATCAGGGAACAAGGTGGGGTTGATATTAAATAACCCAGCTTTGGGGGAGATTCAGGAAGACTTCCTAGAGAATACAGTACCAGAGACCGGGTTTTGAAAGACCAAGGTTGGCCAAGGCCTGGCCTTGGTCAGTGATTCATCAGAGGAGTTTCCCTTTCTAGGCTGCAAGAGCCTGAATTAGGGAAGTACCATCTTCCCAAGAAGTGCTCATCTTTTGCAACCAAAAGAATAGGTAGCTATAAATAGCCTGAGTTTCTCACCATTCTGTGTTCAAAATGGGTAACTGCAAACAACTTTTCCTTCTAGAGGAAAAGATTTAGGAATGATAGTTAATGAATCAAACAGCAATACCTTCCTCATTGGAAATGTAAGTGGGGGAGGATTTCTCTCAGAACATGTTTCATAGGCAGTTTGGAGTTGTGTCAAGAGAAAGAAACTGCCAACTAGAGTGGCCGTCAGGACAAGGCACAGAGTGAGATCCTAGCCTCTCCACCTTGACCTTGTCCTCCATCTCCCTGGTAGCCCCCTCCTGACCCTCCCAGAGACACATCAGAACTCTCCAGATCACCAGCCCACTGACTGTTCATCTTTCCCTCAAAGTTTAGATTGACAGAGATATTGAAGTGCTGGGAAGGTAAAGGTACGCATCAATTAAACACCTGCACTTTCCCTTGCTACATTGGATGCGTTATGTACCTAATGTGTTGAAATCCTCTAAGGGACCTCTGAGATAAACGTATTGCCCCCACTTTCCAGATGAGGAAGCAAAGATCAAGAAAGGTAAAAATAATATTTCTGAGGTCACACAGCCACTGCTCTCCTCTAGAGAAAAGAGTGAGACCCTCATTCTTCTACTCTAAGTGAATCCTGAACTCCATGGAGTGCTCCTGGGTCACACGGAGGTTGAAACATCCTTACAGCTTTGCAAGACTAAGGAGAAGCTTGAGCTCATCCCTTGTCGCTTCCCCTCCTTCCCCCCCTTCCCCCTTCATCCCAGGAAAACGTGGGACAGCCAGATCGCAACGTTGTCAGTGACATTAGCCACAGTAGGGTTCCACTTCCACCCTAACCTCTCTCTGTATCATTTTCCCAAAGACATGAAAAAAAGAGAGGGCTCCTTTGAGACTAGAGCCCATGTAGATATACAAAATTTCAGGTCACATTCGTCTCAGGGAATTTAATTTTTTGTTAGCTTCTCTAGCTTCTACTGTTTCTTTATTAATCAAGTAAATACTTATCTGAGTTAGGAAAAACAGAAAATACATGTACACCGAAAGAAAACTAAAATCTATAAACACATTACAAGGATGAACTCCATAGGTCCTCTGTAAGACAATGAGTTCAGCACTTTATTTTTCTTTTCCGCACACCGTCTCATGTACTTCCCAGTCTTTTCAACTAATTCTTTGAAGTTTTGGGATCCAGCTCATAGTTAAGACACTATTATTTTGTATATTATAAGCATTCTGTATCCTGAATGAACTTCAGGCTTTAATTCCTTTTTTTGCGGTACGTGGGCCTCTCACTGTTGTGGCCTCTCCTGTTGCGGAGCACAGGCTCCGGACGCTCAGGCTCAGCGGCCATGGCTCACGGGCCCAGCCGCTCCGCAGCATGTGGGATCCTCCCGGACCGGGGCACGAACCCGCGTCCCCTGGATCGGCAGGCGGACTCTCAACCACTGCGCCACCAGGGAAGCCCTTTAATTCCTTTTTATAACCATATTGGTGACATTGAAATTTATCTCTTCTTTAATTGTTATCACTGCTCACTGTGAGTCCTTCTATATGGTGACCATCTAATTCTGAGCTCTTGTGTTTCATTACTCAGTTTGCAAATGTGTCTTAAAGAAGTTTATCAAGGAGGACCTGCAGATAATATATTTTGTCTCCTTTGCATATCCAGTGATATCATCCCATTCACTGCACACGTGAATGTTCACTGGAACATATATGGAACATTCCTGGATCACATCCTTTGCTTCTTGAAACTCTATACATGCTACCAAATTATCTTCTGTCATTTAGTGTGCTGGAAAGAAGACGAAGGCTAGGTTAATTTTTATTAATATGAAACAACCCCATTGTTTCACCTCTGCATATTTACGGGATTTTGTAGTTATCTTGGGAGGCTAATCCTCTCACACCAGGCTACATAGATTTGAGGCTCTTATTTTGGGGTTTTCTTGAATCAGGGCTACTTGTTCCTGCCTCCCATGAGCCTTCTGTGCCTTTAGCTCAGCAATGCTAACTGGTGTCACACAGCTCTACATTTTCTGGCCAACATTTCTGAAATCTCACTTATTGTTACTCTCGTCCTTTCAACCCTTTGTCTCCTTTTCCCTAAATTCTGAGGGACTTTCTCAGATACGTCCTCCACACCCGTGGTAAACCTTCACACAGCAGGAAATAGCGATACTGCCCATTGAGCACATATATTTTTCTTGCTTTCTCCCATCATGGTTCCTCCATCTAATTGCTTTGCCTTTTTCCCCTCTAGATCTTTCCTCCAGACATTCTGCTTCCATTTCAGAGAGACCTTCATGCAGTTTGTGGGAGTACCATAGAGTTTTCTGAAATGACCATCTGGATTCTGTGATAAATTGTTCTCAGTATTTCTCTACCTTATTCCTTCCGCCCACCTTTTTGGGGGGCAAGATTTTTCATTGCCCCCTTCTTTGTATTGATAAGGATATTGTTTGTTTTACTCATCCTTGGACGGGACAAGGTTGGTTTGTCAGTGTTTGTTAAAGCCAGGAAGATTGATTTGCTCCGTGCGTGCCCTAAGGGTCAAATTCTCTTCTCCAGTTCACAATTTCCGCTCACAGATTTCAGTGCACTCCTTGCTTAATAGCTGGCTCTCCCCTGGGATGCCGTGCATTGAATATGCTTCCCTCCGGCTCAGGTCTCAGCCCAGCGTCTGCTTCTCAAAGACAATGCAGGATGGGACCAGCCCAGCCCCTGCCAGGCAGAAGCCGCCCAAGACTTCACGCCTTGGCAGCGACTTCTCGGCTTTGGCAGAGGGTCACTTGCCTCCCCAGGCTACTTCAGTCTCTCCCTATTTTCTGTTCAGGCTTTCCTGTGATTCCCGGCACCTGGCTGGACTGGGAGAAATGGAAGAAGAGGGGGGGATAATACTATTTTCGAGGACAACTCCTGAGAAGGGGAATTTTTTCAGGAAGGAAAGCAAGAGCGTGCCATATGCTGGAGTCGAGGTAGCTGATCCTCAATCCAGATCCATCTACCCCATGATTACTGTGAACCGTTCTAGCTTCTGTCATCAGGCTGTACATTCAGTCTTAGCGTTCCATCTCATCTACGGTTTTTACAAGAAGAGCTGAACGGCTTAGCTTCCGGACCCACCAGACAGCTACCATTTTGAACCGGAAGTCAGCAGGTAGTTTACTTCAGTCTTTTTCAATTTCCAAGCAGCTATTAATTCAAAGGGTCAAAAATATGTATAAGCCCAGAACTGAAGTCCATGGTGGCCTGTCCTTGTCTCCTCTACACAGTCTGGGTGAAAACTTGGCAGAGCAAGAGAAAAAAGGTGACAAAGTTTTAGTTCAGTTTGGATTCGTTTATTTTATTTTGTAAATTTTCTTCACAGAATCTTTCAAACTGAAAGTTTAGTTTTCACTCAACATCTCAGCCTCTGCAGGCTGTCCCAGTGGAGGGCTCTCCACTACTGTGCTGAGTGCCCCAGGCCGGGTCTGTGGAGTCCCGTTTCTCATAGCCAGTCATACAACCTACAGAAGTGCTTTCTCACTTAGAGGCCCGCATGCTTCTTCCTGGGCAAGGTGGCTGAACTGGAGCCCCAGAGCCAGGGTCTGTTCTTAGAGAAGGGGGATGGAGTTCCCGGTTACCTGCTGTATAAAAAAGCATCTTTAGGAAAGACCCCATTGAAATCCTGACGTCCAAGCCAAGCTTTGAGGAATCAAAGGCGAAGCCAAGAGGCTATCTGGGAAAGAGGGTTCTAGGCAGGGAGAACCACTGCTGGGAGCTTCTTAAGGAAGATGTGGGCCTGGCACACTTGAAGCGCAGCAAGGAAGCCAGTGTGGCTTAAGCCAAGGGAGCCAAGGGTAGGGATGGTGGTACCAGGGGCATCACGCTGACGGGCCAGTAAAAACTGGAGGACTATGGCTTTGAGTGAGTGAGATGGGAGCCTTGGGAGGATTTTGGGCAGGGGCATAACATGATATGACAAATAACACTAAACAAGAGTTATCACACTTGCAATGAAAATAAAATACTGGTGAGGCACAGAGGACTCAACAGAAACAGTAAGAGCCACTGGGGACCAGCTTTTTCTGTGGCTTCATGCTGAGATGGTGGGATGAACAGGAGACACATCTAAATGGCCGGTGGAAGGCCCCAGAACAGGATACTTTGTGGGACCCTAGAAGAAAACCCATGCCAGGTCAACCAGAAGCTTCAGCCAAGCTCTCACCCCATGCCCTGTATCCTCAGATTCCAGAAGAGTGTTCAGAAAGAAACATTCAGCCTGATCAATTTAACTGAAAGTAACAAGGCAAGACCATCTGATCAAAGACAAAGCCAAAAAGGAACAATAGCGTCTTTCCACATTGGATCAGAGCAAAGAGAAGATCTGGGCAGAGCTCTCCATGTTAAGCGTGAGAAAAAAGGGAGGAAAATGGCATTTCAACTATGCAAGCATTCTAGAACACAAAAGGGAAAGGAAAGACAATCTGCAAAAGAACAATAAAAAACTCAGTATGGAGTCATTTATACAAGACTCAAAAACAAGATGATGAAGCAATATGCTGGGTTGAAAAGGCAGATTACCAGGTTAAGGAAACAATTGCAGGTCAAAGCAGCATCCTTACAGATCAAACAAATAAATGTAAACCAGTGGAGAACAGACTAGGAACAACTAAAAATTCAAACAATGACAAAAAGAAAAGGCTTTAGCACCTCACAGTGAATGCAAAGGAAAAAGATAAATGAACAAATCAGTTACAGATGATGATAAATAAAGACTTCAAAGTTGGCCCACATAAAGAGTCATTTATATTTCTTAAGGAGAGCAACTAACAAATGGGAGAGTGTTTCAGAGATGTCATTTCATATATATTTGTGATACTAGAAAAACACTAAATCTGCAAATCATAAGGAATTAATGTATTAGAAAAGAACAGTACAATTTACAAGGAGGCACTGAACTTATCCTGATCAACATTATCTATAGAGGAAGACTTTAATCCAGACAGATAGAAAGGGAGTGAGGTGGGATCCAGCTGGCCTCAGACTTCACCACAGCAACATTCTTCGAGAAGAAATCAGATTTATGTCCCAAAGCCCTGACTAAAGGAAAATGTAACTCAAGAATATTAAAACTGAAGACATTCTGAAACATGAAAGAACTCAGAAACTATATGAGCCCTCTTGCAAAATATACTGGAAGCCTAATCCAATCGCAAGATGAATTTATTAAAACACACACATACACACACCTCTAGAGTGTAGAAGTTATAGTTCAGAGAACTAGCTATGGGGATTACATTCATTTAAATAAGGTTAAACAACAGCACAACAGCAAAATTTTTGATTGCTGAACACAATGTGTTATCCATCATTTTAACTTTAAAATTGTAAAAGTAACACAACTCAGGACTAAAGAAAGGAGGTGGGAGAAAGTATCAGAGGATGAATCACTTACCTTTTTTCACTTTATTGAAGTATAATTGATGTACAATATTATAGAAGTTACAAGTGTATAATATAGGGATTCATAATTTTTAAAGGTTATACTCCATTTATAGTTACTAGAAAATACTAGCTATATTCCCTGTGTTGTACAACATATCCTTGAAGCTTATTTTATACATAATAGTTTGTACCTTTTAATTCATTACCACTCTATTACCCCACCCCTTTCCCTCTCCCCACTGGTAACCACTGGTTTGTTCTCAATATCTGTGAGTCTGCTTCTTTTTTGTTATATTCACTAGTTTGTTGTATTTTTTAGATTCCACATAAGTGATATTATACAGTATTTGTCTTTCTGTGTCTGACTTTTCACCTAGCATAATGCCCTCCGAGTCCATCCATGTTGCTGCAAATGGCAACATTTCATTCTTTTTTATTGCTGAGTAGTATTCCAGTGTGTGTGTGTGTGTGTGTGTGTGTGTGTGTGTGTGTGTGTGTGTGTGTGTGAATGTATATCTCACATCTTTATCCATTCATCTGTTATGGACACTTGGGTTGCTTCCATTTCTTGGCAATTGTAAATAGTGCTGCTATGAACATTGGGGTACATGCACCTTTTTGAATTAGCATTTTTGGTTTTTTTCAGATATATACTCAGGAGTGGAATTGCTGGGGAGAAAATATTTGCAAATAATATGACTGATAAGGAGTTACTGTTCAAAATACATAAACAGCTCGTACAACTCAACATCAAAAAAACAAACAACCTGATTAAAAAATGGGCAGAAGACTTGAATAGACATTTTTCCAAAGAGGGAATGCAGATGGCCAAGAGGCACATGAAAAAATGCTCAACATCAATAATCATCAGGCAAATGCAAATAGAAAACACAATAAAATGTCACCTCTCACCTGTCAAATGGCTATCATCAAAATGAACACAAATAGCAAATGCCGGTGAGAATGTGGAGAAAAGGAAACCCTCATACACTGTTAGTGGGAGTGTAAATTAGTGCAGCCACTGTGGAAAACAGTGTGGAGATTTCTCAAAAAACACTTTATCTTTTATAGTAGGAGGTTATTTTTAATTAGTATTGCCTGAAAAATTGGAAGATGTATATTAAAAGAGAAAAATGAAACATTTGATTTCATCAAGTTTTTACTTAACCCTCTACTTAGAGAGATATTTGAGGAAATACTTTCGCTGGCAATGGAGAAAAAAAGAAACATGATCTAAATTTCAGCAGTTTCTTCAGTTTCACTTCAGTTCATTTTTCTTTAGTTACAATCAAGTGTAATTACATAACGTTTTTATTTTAAAAAGCATTATGAGCTCTAACTAGTTAGCTAGCTTTTTATCTACCTAACTAGCCTTCCATTCTTCCAACCCATCCATGTACGCACAGGGATGTTTGGAATGATGTCCACCAGAGTTAATGTTGGTTATTTCTTGCTGGTGGAATTCTGAAGTGATTTGCTGATTTTTTTCTTCATACTTAAAAAAAAAATTCTTTAAAATTATTTTATTATGAGCATTTATCATTTAATAAGAAATAAAGTTGTGATGTTTTAAAATACAAATGCTGGGAATCCCCTGGCAGTCCAGTGGTTGGGACCCTGTGCTTCCACTTCAGGGGCACGGGACTAAGGACCTGCATGCTGCACGGTGCGGCCAAAAAATATTATAATAATGAAATAAAATAAATATGTTTATTTAAGTCTTATATAGTAATAAATCAATATTTGATGGTGTTCTGAAATCAGAATTATTACTCAAGAGTAATTGATGTATTGAGGGTTTGCTATATGCTGAACACACTGTAAACGGGCCTCATACAGACAATGCTATTTTTTTTAAACCTCACAACTTCATGAGCATGTTCCCATTTTAAAGATGAGGAAACTAAATCTCATATATGTTAAGTGATGACATCACTCACTTCCAATCAGCTGAGAAGGAGCTCAAATCCATGTTCTTAATTCCAAGTCCATTCATTCCTTTATCAATTTTGTACAGAGGCCCCAAACTCTCCCACATATTATATATGCTCCACTATGGCACAATTCCTAGACTTCTTCCCGAGGACAAAGTTAAGCATTTCCTCTTTAGACAGTTAAAGAAAAATGTATAAGAAAGATTTTACAAAAGAAAGATTCAGAAACCCTGATTCATAAAGCATCCTGAAATGGTACCCTCTATTTAGCTTGCCTTTTATCTTCTCTTGGGAGATGATATCGTGACTGATTTTACATATATCTTGCAGATTTATTTTATTTAAAATATAAAATATACTGAAATTGGGACCAGGGTGTTTGTGTATGATTCTTTCAGGTGCACATGGATGCCTTGCATACTTTCTGTATGTGGCTATATTTCACAATTAAAGAAAAAAAAGAATTTTACAGACTGTTAGCAAGGTTTATCAGCTTGTTTCACTCAATAAATTAGATTTTGACCTGTGATAAATAGTAAAACATAGATGATCAACCATATTTAGATAAATGTCTGTAGGGCTGTGTAGTATTTACCTATTGCAATATATACAAAATACCCCCCAAATTACTACTTTAAGCCAGCAAACATTTGTTTATCCCACAGCCGCTGGGTCAGGGCACCAAGTATAGCTGAGCTGGCTGCCTCTGCTCGCTCTTTCTCACACACAAAAGCCAGAATTAGTGTGTTGATGGGGCAGCCATCATCAAGCTCAACAGGAGAGGAGTTGCTTCAAAACTCACCCATCTGGCTATTGGCAGGCCTCAGGTCTTTGCTGGCTATGGATCAGAGTCATCAGTTACTTAACCACATGGATTTCTCGATAGGTCTGCTCACAATACGCAGTTTGCTTCTCCCCATGTGAGCGATCTCAGAGAGAAAAAGAAAAGGAGACTCAATATGAAAGCTGCAGTCTTTTTATAACCTCATCTCAGAAGTTATGTTCAATTGCTTCTGCTTTATTCTATTCATTAGAAGTGAGTTACTAAATCTAGCCCTCACTCAACAGGAGGGGAGTACACAAGGGAGTGAATGGCTGGAGGTGGGGGTCAAGCTAGAGGCTGTTTCCCATAGGCAGAGACAAAAAGCCATGTACCAAAATGGTAGCAGTAGCTGCCTCTAGTAGTGGATGGGAACTATGGGTGTTCTTAATATTATTTTTATTGTTTGCCTTGTTTTCTAAATTATCAACGGTGAAGAGGTAGAAATGGTTGAAAGCATGGGCTCTGTATTTAAATTCTGCTTCTGTCATTCACCACCTGGATAAGACAGAGCCTTACTAAGACTCAGTTTCCCCCGTGCCTACTTCTCATGTTCTTGTGCAGATCGACGTAATCTGTCTGAAAAGCACTCACAAGTAGCACATTTTAAGAGCTCATTAAATGTGGGCATTTAGCACTGATGAGTATATAATTTTTGAAATATGAATAAGAAGGTGGGTAGAAGTTATAATAATACAAAAAGTTATTATCCCATTTATGCTTGCACTTATTTTCATTAGCAGGGGAGGGATACGAACACATAAAACACAGGAAAAGTGAGAGCGAATAATATAAGCAAATGCTAAATTATGTAGATCAAACCACAAGTGAAGTCATTAAAAATAAAGGGAAAATGGAAGATGGAGCGATTGTGGAGAGGAATGTATTTCAGAAGAGGCATGGCAGGCTGTGGAGAGGCTGATGGGCAGGATTAGAGGATCTGAAATTCTGGTCAGTTCCTCATTTACTGAGTGCCTCGTCCATGCCAGCCACTGAAGATGCAGCGCTGAATAAGGCAGAATGTCTTCAGAAAACTCACAGTCTAGAAGGCAAGGAAATCAATAAGAGATCCTTTCAAAGTATTTGGTGACTTCAGAAAGAGAAATAAGCATTTAATCAACAGCTATTTATTGAGCAACTACTATGTGCAGGCATTATAGGAGATACCAAAACCCACTGCCCCCAAAGAGCTCATTGCATAGTTCAGAAGATGGACAATTAAACAGGCAATCTCAAGGCAATGTAACAAATACTGAAATGAGAAGAGCATCCTTTTTTTAAAGAGATTACATGACATGGAAGAGCAGAGGAGTGGTTCAGGGAGCCAAGGAAGGTCACATATAAGCTGAGACTATGTTAGCCAAGCCAAGGGTTTAAAGAGAGAGTTCTAACTGAAGGAACATCCTAAGCGCAGGGTTCTGAGACAGCGCAGAGAAAGATGACATAACTGGGAGACAAAAGGCTGGCAGGCTTAGGCAGGTTAATCAAGGCCAGATTATGGAGTATTCAGAACTGCAGACAACAGAAAATAGAGTGCACGCTTAAAATTTGCAGAGAGCGATGAAATCGTGGAGGCTCTACTTAAGGAGGAACTTGTGTTTCCCTCAGAGGAAGTGTGGATAAGTGGTGAGCTCAGCATCTGGAGAGGAGGTGACCTTGACCTCAGAGGTTCATTTCACCTGGAGGCTTCCTCTCAGGATGACTCCCTTAAATTCCAATGACACTGCCGATGCAGGGGACGCGGGCTCGTGCCCCGGTCCAGGAGGATCCCACATGCCGCGGAGCGGCTGGGCCCGTGAGCCATGGCCGCTGAGCCTGTGCGTCCGGAGCCTGTGCTCCTCAACGAGAGGGGCCGCAGCAGTGAGGGGCCCGCGTACTGAAAAAAAAAAAAAAAGTCCAATGACATCTGATCAGGAAGTCCATTGTAACTCCGTCTAAGCGCTGCAGAACCACATGATGCTTGAAGAAACAAGTAGTCTCACGCGTCACAGACAGTGCCGCAAAGAATGACAGAAAAGAGAGAGCTTTCAAAACAAATAAAAACACACCAGGACTCAGTTGGGGTCTTCGTGGAAGGCATATTCAATGGGGGGACGTGCCTGCAAAAGCAGAATAGAGCCAGAAACAGGATGGGAGAAGTTCTTAGTTCCCACCATAGTGGGACAGTCATCTGATTTTACTGTTCTGGAGCAGGGTGACGTTGGGCTAATCCCCTAATCTTTTCGACCCAAGTTTCGTGTCTGTAAAAGATAATAACCTCTATTCAAAGGACTGCTGGAGGGATAAAATGAGATTATCTCTATGAAAGAACGAAGAACAATCCAACGGTAAGGTAATTTTACTATTATTTTTAGATACGGAAGAAAGTATAATTCTTAATGCTAGGACTCTGGAGTTTAAGCCTGGGTTCAAATTCCAGTCTTGCAATTTCTAACTGCATGATCTTAGGCAAGTTCCTTAACTTCTCTGGGTCTCCAGTTGCTTGCTCATAAAATGGAGAAAATAATAGTAGTAGCCACTTCCTAGGTGTTTTAAGAGACATAAAGGATTATTTCATGTAAAATGCCAAAATAATGTAGATGTATAATAAACTCTCAATAAATATCAGCTAGTAATAGTAGTTGTTGTTATCGTTACTGTAATAGTAGCACCAGTTGTAACAGTGTTAGTAGCAGTAGTATTTTTGGATTCTATGACCCTGATTTTTATGATACAGATGGGAATAGAAAAATAACATATTAATGCAAATGAGATTTAATTAGCATCTCAACGTGAGTTCATGGATTTTGTGTTTTTCAAATCTAATAGCAAGGCTGAAGCATTATTTCCAGATTAAATTTGAGGAAATAGACTTAAAGAAGTTACATGAATTTCTTATGATCACACACCCAGAAAAGGCTATGCAAGGAGTTGGCCTCAAGTTTCCTGATGCTAAATTCAGTGTTCTTTCTGACAAGCTGAGCTGTCTCTCTTTGCTAGGTATGGCATGCTTTAAAAATAATAATTTTGAGGCATCTCAGCAGGAATTTCCTTTAGGTTGAGCTAAAATCAAACTGTATGGTATTAGCAAGTATTGCTGTTCTTTTTAAAGAGCTTTTGTCTTTTCTGGTATTGTCTTCCAGCTTTTTCCTCTAAGAAGAAAATTTCAATTAGCCATTAGCTTATGTCACAGACATTTGTTCTTAAATGCACACATTCATTCTTGTAAGTGATTAAGGATGATGGGTATATAAATATATAAGTACATAAATGACAAGCCAACCATGTACATATGGTAATTTAACTTTGAGATGACTACCATGTTTATGCACTTCTTTCAGGCCGCCTGCTTTTGATGAGTGTGCAATTTCTTTCCCACAATTTTATCACTGCCAGTATTTAAGTAAATATTCTAAGTGCAGGACTAGAGAAAACCGTCTATGCCATCCAGATAATTTTCAGCTGGGAAAAATAAGCAATAGGGTTCTGTTTAGATTCTAAGTCTGGTAAGTTGTTGCTCCCCACTTTACTAATGTTGTGTGTTTAGCAGGTGTCCAGTGATTTGGAATGTGCCACTACTCTGTGACCACCCTGAGCGCACCTGATCTCATCTGGAATGTGCCACTGAGTGAAATAGCACTGAACCCAGACGGGGGTATAAGATTTAGGATGAAGTTCAATCATTTGACCGAAAATTCCCAAGAATATTGCAGACATTATCACAGATTACGGAATTTTAGAGTTACTTAAGTAGACAGAGAGGGTACAAAATCTGGCTAAGTGAGATTAACCATGGATAAAAGAAGAGGAAACACACTCCAGAAAGCAGGAACTGGATGAGAAAAATAGGATGGTTCTGTACAGGAACCCATAGGAAGTTTGGTGTTGCTGAAGACAAAATGGCAGAGATGAGGCAGAGGTGGGCAAATGTCAGGTGGTAGAGGGTCCTGCATGCTACACAAAGGGATGTGGGCTTCACCCTGAGGCCATGGAAGGTTTTAGGGAAGAAGTGGCCCAGCCCATGTGCATTTCAGGTCAATCACACCAGTGGAAATACGAATAGGATTTGGCAGCATGGTGTCATGTCCACAGCAGGCTGGAACTCCCAGCATTCCTTGCTCTTCACCCACAGCTGAATGTGTTCTGAAGCTTTCTGAGCACCAGTCTCCTCCCTCCACAGCAAGGGGGCTTGGAGAGTGATTCCGGGAAGTCAGGAACATTCTGGGTTGTCAAAGTCAAAACTGAAAAACCATTCCCGACCAAGAGCAAAGCTGAAATGTTATTAGGCTTCCTAGCGGCCAATGCTGAGGGATGGGAGCCCTTCAGATATAGTGTGAAACCAGAACTGAGATTCTGGGTGGCCATTCACTTTCCCAGTGCTTTGTTGCATCCTTCAGGGTGTTGGCTGGAGCTGAGCGACTGCACAACCGTGGGTTTTGCAAAGCTGAGCTCCTAAGTTTCTTTCCTCAAGCTGCCTCTTCCCTGTACCTCATGCTGCAACTTCACCCTTCTATGAACCTCTGACATCTCGGGGTTTGAAGTAAAACTGAAAGTTCCAAAAGGACCACAAGAGACCTTTCCTCCCCAAACTTCTCCTGCCCAAGTATACCCTTTTCTTTTTACTGCATGTCTATTTCACAGATGTTGGGTTTACTCTGTGTCTGAACTTTGTAGTGAAAGGATGCGGCGCTTGGAGTCCAGGCACTTGGTTTTGATGCTGGCTCTGCAGCTTTCTGACCACCTGCACTGCCAATCCATTTAACACATTGAGTCCCAACTTTTCCATCTGCAAAATAGGAAATTAACTAGATGATGCCTGAGGGAGCTTTGAGCTCTCTAATATTCTGTGATTATAAGAACATTCTGTTACCCATCATTGTCCTGGATGCTGAGGAAAAATAAAATGAAACAAGCCCCAGGCCCACCATCACCTCATAATATAGCGGTGACACCCGATAATAGGCAGATATGCAAATGATGTTGTAGGCAAATGCTTACGACGTGGAAAATTCTTCAGCTCTATTGTCAAGTGAGAAAAAAGGCTACAAGGAAGTACATTGTGATCTCATTTTTGTAAAATAAGTAAAAATACATAGTAAAAAATACCCAAAAGGTGATCTCGCAGTCATCTCTGGTCATGAAATTTTCTGTGTTTTTGTTCTTGTCTATTTTTATTTTATGATTTTTTTTACAAAGAAGGTATATTATTTTTGCAATAATAAAATAAATCTTATAAAATAATAGGAGTATTCTCTGGAAAATCATGGATCTATTGACCATTCTTATGAGGAATTAATGAAGACTTTCCAGATGGCATGACATTTATTCTAGAATGTGATGGTCAAATAAGAGTAATTCATTTCTCAGCAACCCCTCCATCCATCCCTTTCTTTTCTCCTGAGTACATGATATGGTTTCTCATGAATAAGCATTGACCTCCCCTTCTAAAGTATACACTACTTGAAAGCAAAAGACAATTCTCCTGGTTCTCCAGTATTCTCTCTGAATAAATACCAAGCATTTGTCCCCCAGAATATACAGAGTAAATAAACTTGCACTTACGATGCGGATTTTGTTGAAGGCAGAGATGTTGATTTATACTCTGCTCATGCTTGTGCAAAAATCCTCCATCTCTGGTTTCTCAGTGGTTGGTGCACCAGTTTCCCGAATCTAAGGCTGTGAGTTTACTTCCTGCATCACTTAGCTTCACTGTCTTCTTCTGTGGCTTGGACCAAAATCCCAACAACATGTGGCAGTCACTGCACTGGGAAAGCTGAGTAGAGACAGAAAAATAAACCAGCAAAGTACAAGGGACCTAAGATGTGAATGGATGGTTCTATCCTATGAGGTATCATGGAGTTTTTGGGGTAGAGCCGAGGTAGAAGGAATGGAGGGAAGAGAAATTAGGGAAAACCCCACTTCTTAGACCTAGGCTAAAACAAGGTGAAATCAACCTTGGGAAAAGAGCAGTTGTCTGCTGCACTGCATCTCTTTAAATACCGTCTATCTACACGCCAGCAATGCCCACATTTATGTCTCTAGCCCAGACCTAGCTCCCAAACTCCAGATTAAAATTCAGCTCTCTACGTGATATGTCTGCTTGGATACCAAACCCAACCTCTCAAACTCAACATGTCCTAAACCAAATTCCTGATCTTTCCTATCCAAGCTTAGGCTATTTGCTGCTTCCCCATCTCAGAAGATGGCAATCAGCTTTCCAGTTGCTTAGGTGAAAATCTAGGAATAAAATACAGATGGCCAAAAAGCACATGAAAAGATGCTCAACATCACGAATTATTAGAGAAATGCAAATCAAAAATACAATGAGGTATCAGCTCACACCGGTCAGAATGGCCATCAGCAAAAAAATCTAGAAACAATAAATGCTGGAGAGGGTATGTAGAAAACCCTCCTACACTGGCGGTCGGAATGTAAATTGATACAGCCACTATGGAGAACAGTATGGAGGTTCCTTAAAAAACTAAAAATAGAGCTACCACATGAACTAGCAACCCCACTCCTGGGCATATATCCAGAGAAAACCATAATTCAAAAACCACATGCACCCCAATGTTCATTGCAGCACTATTTACAATAGCTAGGACATGGAAGCAACCTAAATGCCCGTTGACAGAGGAATGGATAAAGAGGATGTGGTACGTATATACAATGGAATATTACTCAGCCATAAAAAAGAATGAAATAATACCATTCACAGCAACATGGATGGACCTAGAGATTGTCATACTGAGTGAAGCAAGTCAGACAGAGAAAGACAAAAATCATATATTGCTTATATGTGAAATCTTAAAAAAAGGGGAAAAAATGGTACAGATGAACTTATTTGCAAAACAGAAATAGAGTCACAGATGTAGAAAACAAACTTGTGGTTACCAGGAGGGACAGTGGCGGGGGGAGGGATAAATTGGGAGATTGGGATTGACACATAGACACTACTATATAAAGATTAGATAACTGATAAGGACCTACTGTATAGCACAGGGAACTCTTCTCAATACTCCATAATGACCTATATGGGAAAAGAATCTTAAAAAGAGTGGATATATGTATATCTATAACTGACTCACTTTGCTGTACACCTGAAACTAAGACAACATTGTAAATCAAGTAAACTCCAATAAATTTTTTTAAAATAAATAAAATAAAATCCAGGAATAGGAATTATCTGTGCTGTCTCTCATACCCCACATTTGTCAGGAAATACTCTTGGCTCTAGCTTCAGAAAATATTAAAATTCAGCCATTTCTCACCAACCCACCACTACCACTCTGGTCCAAGCCACCATTATCTTTCACCTGCATTACTGTAATAACCTCCTGACTTTTCCCCTCCTGCCTTAACCCCCTACGGTCTATTCTAAGCACAGCAGCCAAAGTGATCCTCTTAAGACACACATTATTTCATGCCTTTCATGCCCTGCTCAAAATATTGCACCGGCTCTCCATTTCACTCAAATAAAAGTCAAAGTGTTTTGTAGACAATGGGTCTGCAGACCCGATGTGATATGTCTCCCATTAGTTCTCTTGCCTCATTTCAACCACTCAGCTTTTACCACATGGCTCTCCTTCCCACTCCTACACAATCACCCACTGCTTACTATTCATGGTTGTTTGTGTACATCTTATCTAACTGTTGAGTAATAGGAATAGCTAATCTTTGAAATCTCATATTTGCGTAGCAGTTAACAAATTACTTCCATATATAATACTTCATTAAATCCTCACAATAGTGCTGTAAACTAAGTGTTCCTTTTCCCTGCTTACAGGTTATCAATTTGAGGCTCAGAGAGGTTAAGCAACTCACCAAGCTTCACATGGTTAGTAATTGGTACACTTGTATTCAAATATAGGTCTGTTTGACCCTGATGGGTGAAAAGAAGACTTAAAGTTGATTGATTTCTCTTAGATTAAGGTCCTTTACTTAATAATTTTATTTAATCTCCTTAATCTATCATCGTCTCTCCTTCCATTAGGCCCTACTCCGTTACGCAAGGTGTCTTGTACGTAGCAAATGATCATAAAATGTTGAGAAGCATCATTGTCGCCCTCACCATCATCCTCATCCTTACATTACAAACTCTTATCTTTTGAGTCCTTGCTTCAGTCTTCATGGGTCATGTTCTTTTTATTTCTTCATTCATGAACTAAAGAAAGAGAATTGTGGGCAGCAAGGATGGATAAATTCGGTAGGCAATAATTGTCCGTGTTTCTTTTTCTTCTTTCTAAAAATTGCTACCTATTTGTTCCCAGTCTGTGACCGTTCCCAAAGAGGTGCTTGGTTCATTGAGTTCCTACCTAATTCCCTTCCCACCAGCAATGCAGTTATTCAACTTGCCAATTGTCTGTTTCCAAGTGGCCTCACAGTTCCCATTTGTAAAAGTCAATATGGTCTAATTCATCATCATTCCCTAAATGGTTCACCTATATCCTGGGATATAATTCCTTTTCTTCCTTTTCAGAAAGTGTTCAAAGCTTGTTCAGTTATCTAGTCAACAAGTATTTGTTTAGCAACAAACATAGCCCGACCTCTGATTTAGGAATTGGGAATAGACAAAGAGATAGGACCTTGGCCTTCTGATGGTATAACGATGGACAAAGATAGGAACTGAGGTTATTTTAATTTGTACCTAGGATATAAATATCTGAGATTTACCTAGGAGATCAAGCAATCTCCATTTTACAGATTTTAAAACTGAATCCCAATTTTTAAAAACAGTTTTCAGTTTTTTATACTAATTATTTTTATCCCAACAGGCTTTAAGTTTTTAAAAGATCGTGTACCCATTTTTTAAAATACTATTTTTAAGTGATTTTGATGGTTCACAGTTTTCTTAATTGAAGATGCCAGTTAAGGCTTCTAATTAGCATGAGGCTGTGCTGCTACACTAAATTGATTTCATTCCAGCAAAATTAGAAAAACCTGACATTTTGCTGAGCCTGTGCATTACTAATAAGTTTAAATATATTTTTTCTATTATAATCGCCACAATTTGTGTGTGTGTTAATTCCTGGGGATTCAGGGGGAACAGTTTAAGAAAATCTGCTAAGATAGGAGAATAATGATGCCAGCATCAAGACCAGGGCCCGAAGTCTTGTTGTCTACCCATATTTCTCCATTGATCAACCATTCCTTAAGCCCCAGCTGTGCTCTGGTTTCTCTGATAGGTACTGTGATACAAAGAGCTACAGAAGGTCTCAGACAAGAATGAGGCTGAGAACTGTAGGCTTGTGAGCACTGAACCATTCAAAGAAGTCAGACTAAGTGGAGGAATAGTGAACAGAAGTTTGGAAGAGGTATCTGGTTTTAATAATTTAACTCTATTTCTGCTTTGTTTCAGAACTTTTCTCTTTTGTTGTGTTTCTCCTTTTAATTATTGTTCAAAATTCTTTATACCAGCATGACATAGTTTATTCAGCTTGCCCCCATCATTAGATATTTGAAATTTTTACACTGTTAAAAACAATATGTATGACCTTCATTTTTTCCATAAACACTTACTGAGCATCTACTAAGTGTATGACACAATTCTCTCGTATGCGGTTAGGAAGTTGATTCCGGCAGACATTCTGCTTGCAATAAGTTTTCAGCCTAGTAGAATATAGCTAGATCATTAGGTAGATCTACTCATGCCACAAGAGGAATGGCACGAGTGCTGTAAGAGATGCCCAGTTACACTTCTAGAACAAATGATTCTATAATTCAGGGTCAGTGAATTATAAAAGACAGGAAGATTAAATTAGAATAGTTAGGGCAAATCATTCAATGTCTTGAGCTCCAAGTTAGAGAGCCTGTACTACTTTTCGAGATCAGTGGGTTACCACCCATTAAGGCATCATAGAATAATGGTTAAAAGAGCACAGATCCAATAATAAAACGTTTAAATAAATCATGATATGTACAAATAAAGGAACACCTTGAAGCCATTAAAATAAGTGATAGAAGAATAACTAGTGGCTTGAAAAGGATTTATAATACTATCTGCATAGAAAAGTCAAATCATAAAGCAATATTTCCAGTATGATCCCAATTTTGTATCAGAAACAAAATATAGAAAAAAGCTGGAAAGACAAGCTCAGCAATTTCTTCCTGGTTATTTCAGAATACAGGGATTATGAGGGATTTCATTTTTTTCTCTGTGTTTTGCTTTCTTTTTTCCATTTTTTCAACTGAGCACTTAATACACCCCTAATTGTTCAGTATTTGGATTGTTTCCAATTTCCATTATTGGAAGTAATGGTTTGCTGAACATCCTTGTACATAAATATTTGTATGCGTACCTGTCCATTCATGTTAAGTGGAATTTGAGATCATGAGGTATGCCCACAGGACACATTAGTTTGGTATTTAAATTAAAAAATAAAAAATACATGGACTCTGGAGCCCGACTCCCTATGTTTGAACGTGAACTCCACTGCTTCCTAGACTGTAACCTCCAGAAAGTTACAGTAGTCTTCTGTGCCTCATTTCACTCTTTTTAAAATGAGGATATTAACTGTACCCTCCTCATGGGGTTGTTGGGAAGATTAGAGGCCTTAATTCCTATAAGGGCTTAGAGCAGTGCCCGGCATATGGTGAGTGCTTAATAAATGTTAGAAATCATGGATTTTTATTGTTGATAATACAATAACAAGTTTTCTTATTTTGTTTTTCCCTGGTGCTTTTTTTTGGCGGGGGTGGGGGGTTCATTTAATCTTTTCTATTAGGACAGTATCTCATACCTGCCAATTAATCTTTTACTCTCATAATTTCTTCCTATAACCACTTTAGAAAACGCTTTTTAAGGATAATCCCCAGGTCACAGCATACAAACCATTTGTTTTTCTGCTCTTGATATGAAAACTTATTTTTTAAATATTCTTTCAACTATCCAAACACTAGTCACAACATATTTTGTCATGAAAGTTAGCTAGGATATAGTTCTACAATGTCAAAATCAATTTTGGAAGAACACTGGGCTCCCTAAAGGATTTCAAGCTTCACTTTTCAAGGGACTATTACAGCTCGAACAAGCATTTGTTCCCAACATTTCCCTCTGGGGCGTTACTGAGATATCAGATGAAAGCAGGAGAAGGGGTCTTTTTTTTTTTTTTATTAAGTAGAAGACTCTCCTGCCAGAAGCAATTACTTAGCACAGAAGAACACATCCTTTAAAATGTGGGGGTTTTGTAGAGCATAAACCTATCACATAAAATGTTCTGTTAAACAAAGCCTTCCTTGCAATGTGAAGCTCCTTTAGAATCCAGACTATTCTATACGGTGGCAAAAGAAATAAGCCCTTTCCAGAATCCTTTGCACTTCCCTCCCTACATATCTGTAACTGATAGAAAAATTATATGTATGCCTCACAGGAAAGGAGTACTGCAATCCGGATACCTGGTGTTTAGACCCGCTCTGCTGCTAATTACATGGGTGACATTGCACTAACAGTTACAATATAACTTCTCTGAATTTCCATTTTCTCTCTGTAGAAATGAGGCATAGAATCAGCTGATTTCCAAGTTCCTTTTGGTCCAACATTCTAACTTGCTTTTCCTTCTTTTGTCATTTCCTTCCAGACTTGGCTCAGAATTAGGAATGCATAAAATATTACAGCAGAATTCCCCTTAGTGCTTGGAGAGTGAGGGTGAAAATTCCTAGGCTAATATTTTCTTCCTTAACACACAACCCATATTTACAAGAACCTATTAGGCGTCAGATACTGTTATGTGGTGGAGACACATTATGCACAAAATAGAGACAGTCGAAGTCCTTTGAAGTTTACCATTGCTCAGAGAGTTAAGCAAGGGATGACAATTAAATTTGATAGGTGCTCCAACTTCGAGGATAGCCAGCTTTGAGATGCTGTGATTTTAAAGCTGGACCAACAGGAGAGAAGATTCTAATTGTACCGATGTGTCAGTTTCTTCAGTCAACCTTCCCTGGTCCTTCTCAAAATCTTTAGTCCAGACTAAGGAGATGTTCTTCCTCAGGGCTCCCACGGCACCTGTGCTTACTGCCATCTGATCGTTTAATACATTACTTTGAAAAGGTCTGTGGATCTGTGTCTACCCCAATAGACTGCAAGGACGTCAAGAAGTAAGACGATTTTAATTTCATTTCATTCCTCCACCTACTTTAGCATATAGCACAGTTCTTGATGCCTAGTTGGGGGCCAGAAAATGTTTGTTGACAAGAATTAAGAAGTAATCCATTTACCATTTGAGAAAAGCTGTGATAGGTGGTAGGACTCAGGATCTAATTAGAGTCTGATCAGCCCAGGAGTCAAGGTCCATCTCTGGCCAACATAATACCGTCGTACATAGAAAATGTCCAAATATAGGTAACTCTTTGATTATCTTCATTCTCATGTACAGTTCTCTTTTACTGCTCATGTATCTGTAATTCCCATGTTTAAAAAGTCATCTGGGAGCATGACATTAGCAAAGCTCTATGATTTCTCTGCAAGAGGTGAACACATGTACACACAGACTAACTTGACATTTCTCTGGCTTTTTCTGTTCAGTATTGGGGTCTTATCAGCAAGTGGTCCCTAACCCTCATTTCAGGGTGCACGTTTCTAATAAACTCAGCACAAGTCCAAAATTAACAAAAGTATTTTAATACAGCTCTAAAGTATTGGCACCGCCGTGCTGATTGTCTAAAAGCAGACAAGCAGCATTCTGATGAAGCTCTGGGGTACCCCTGCCAGGCAATCTCTTTTGCCAGCCTGAATCAGAAGGAAAACTTTCTGAGTGTGCAGCTGGCTTGTTGTCTGGGGGTCTGCGGGTGAGTTATCAGCTAACACCTTTGCTTCCTCCGCTACCTGGCCCGGATCCATCTTTCCTCCTTTTATTTCTTCAGCTCCTCTCGCTCTTCAGAAGCTGAGTCTCTTTGTTCTCTCTGAAAGCCCAGCTCTCTTCCACCTCCTTGGCTTTGCATGGAATGAACTTCTGGCATCAACACTCTTCCATTTTCGAAACCATCTTCACTTATTCAAATCTTTCTCGTTTCCAAGGTCCAAATCACATAGCAAATGCTCCAACATGTCTTTTCTGATTGCTCCAGCTTAATATAGCCTTTCCCTCCTCTGAGCTTTATATGGAACCCTCTATTTATACATATTCTTCTTATAACTTCCTGCCTGGTGTTCTGGGAATTCATGGACTGGCCTTATCTTCCCTGCTAGCTGCAGGCTCACTGAAGGATGATTCATTGCTGTATATTCCCAGCACCCAGTACATAGCAGATGCTCCATACATTTGAGACGGTAGTGTGGACTGGTACTCCCACTCTTGGATTTCTCATTCTTCAAAATAATAGACGAAACTGGGGTTTGAAAGGAGTGAGGGAAAACTGAGAGACTTGGTGGCTATAGAACTTCCTCAGATTTGCATCCTTTGTTCTCTCTGGTCTGCACTCAAGGTAGGCTGATTCTTGGATGGAAAGCATTCAATTCCGAGGAAACAGCGTGAAAGAAGGCATAAGGATGTGAGGAAGCATTGACTCCTGTAAACTGTGGAGTGACTTGAGTGCCGAGTCCACAGTGGAAAAGGAGATGTAACTGGAAAGGTAGAGAAATCTTCAGATGGAGAGCTACCCAAGGATGTTAAGCCTGTGTGCTTCTGAAAGATGACCCTGAATGTGGTTTGATTAAAGACTAGGAAGGGGCAGGGCAACCAGCTAAGGGAATGTTCACTGCGATTCATTGACGATACAATTTCTTTTGATTTACCCTGGGGTGGAAGAGGAAGAAATGGTAAATTTGGAGAGCATGCAAACACCTTTTTTACAATTAAAAAGACTTGCAGAAAACAAATGAGCTAACTGTACACGGAAGCCTTCAAAAAACCAAGGCAATACACAAATGTAAGATGTGCATTTCCCCAGGCTAAGGGAAGAAGCCCGCTTCAAATTAAGCTCTGTTTCCAGGCACATCATATTTATTCATTTTATTTGCACAGTGATTTACACCTATTTTTATTTGCAACATCCATTGTTCCCCAGAAAATGAGGAGGACAAAGGTACTACGGAAGCTGGCTGAGCTAAGAGAGGGGAGCAAAGCACAGACCATTAAATTCAAAAATGTATTTTAAACTAACACAACATTGTAAATCAACTATACTCCAATAAATTTTTTTAAAATGTATTTTAAAGTAAAAATATCCAAAACATACTTTTTTCTTTTAACTCTTCATACTCATGGGTCTTTGGGTAAATTTTGGTTCATTTCCGTCCTGGGATTAATGGCCGAATTCAAAGTAAATAACTAGTGTTCACTGAAAAAGGTATTTCCCTTCATCTTAGTTCCTTTTTTCTTCTGTTTTGGATATTCTGCCTTCTTGTGGCTGCCATTTTGAGAGTTCTAAAAATAATATGTAAAGAGAGGTGATAAGTGGAGAGAAATTCGAGGGGAGGAAGGAACCCAGAGTCGGTTACCTTGAATCGTGCCCTTCTCCCCCCTTCACTGGGCAGAGCACTTGATGAAGAGCCACAGGACTAACATTCTTGTCCAGGGTCTTTCATGAATTCTCTAAAGTCCATTTTCCTATATGATAAGTGGGATTAACAATAATAACAGCTAACCTTTAGAACCCGTTGCTCTATAATATATCTCGGTAGCCAGCAGCTATAGTTTGTAGACCAAATCAACAAATCCAGCACACCACTTGTATAGCCAAGAGCTAAGAATGATTTTTACATTTTAAATGATGGGGGGGGGGGGGGATCAAAATAATAATGATGTTCTGTGACATGTGAAAATTATGTGAAATCTAATTTTAGTGTCCATAAATAAAACTGTATTAGCATACAGACATAACCATTCATTTATCTATTGTCTACAATGCGTTCCACATTGTCTTAGTTCAGGCTGCTATAACAAAACACCATAGACCAGTGACTTAACAGAAATTTATTTCTCAAGGTTCCGGAGACTAGGACATTCAAGATCAAGGTGCTGGCAGATTCAGTGTCTGGCAAGAACCCTCTTCCTGGTTCATATACAGCTGTCTTCTCACTGTGTCCTTACATGGTGAAGAGCAGAGAGAGATTAATTCTTTGTCTTCTTATAAGGGCACTAATTCCATCATGTGGGCCCCATACTCATGACCTCATCTAAACCTAATTACCTCCCAAAGGCCCCACCTCCAAATCCCATCACATTGGGCGTTTAGGGTCTCAACATATGAATGTTGGAGAGACACAAATATGCAGGTCATAACAGACTGCAGTGGGAGAGTTCAGTAGCTACAACAGAGACCACATGGCCTGCAAAACCTAACGCATTTACTATCTGATCCTTTACAGAAAATGTTTGCTGACACCTGCTCTATGCTTTCCACAGTCGTACTAGTGAGTTTCCCCCACTTTCCCATTTTACAGGTGAGGAGACTAGGAAACAGAGTGATTTCTCTAGTTAACTATTACACAGGTAGGAAGTGGACTCAGAATCCATACCACCCAGGCAGTCAGACTCCAAAGTGTTCATTCTCCTACTCTATACAGTGCTGTCTTCCTACTCTTCTGTGTTGTTCCCCAAAGCAATCATTCAAAATCCCTTGAATGGGTTGGAAGTTGAAGTCCGTGGGCTCTGAGAAGTCTTTCTCCTCTACTTCAGCCGCTATGACTCGTTTTCTCTTCCTAAATTTTCGTATCACTTTTGGTTCCATTCTTGGTGGCTCTTAGCCACCCACTGCAGTCACTCTGTTCCTCTCCCAGTAGATTGTGAAACCCATTGAGAACAGGTGATATGCCTTTATTCTTACACCCCTGCCATTAGCACAGTGCTGACTTGTGACAGGAGCTCGAAAACTGCGAGTTGATTGAACAAATGTGACTTAATAGGTGAGCGTGACTCTTCTCTCCTCTCCTGAAGTAAGATCATTTAGGACAGGGATCAAAACCTCAGCTTCCTATGTTTCTCCCCACAGGGCAGAGAACAATTCTAGTTCCCAATGGTCCACTATTAGAGAGTCCCTGCACTGAATGAAAATGAAATTAAAGATGTTATAACCCTCGTTTATTGCCAAAGGTGTTTGACCCAATCCACTGAGAGGGACTGCCTGCTTTGGGGCCACTTCAGGGTTTTCTTCTCAGTTCATCCTTCCTATTGCTAGCCGGGTCATTTCTCTTCTCTCTTCAAGAGCCTTTATTGACTCACCATTATCTACAGAATCAAGTCCGATTTCCTCAGCTCGGCAATCAGAATCCTCGTGCGTTTGAGCTCAACCAACTCTCCAGCTACGTCTTTCCCTCTGTTTTCTCACATCCTAGATTCCTCAATATTCCCCAAACCGCTATCCTCATCCTATGACCATGCCTTTTGACCATGCTGTTTCTCACCCACACGTCTCCATCCACCAATATCTTCAAATGCTAAATGCCATGTTGAAATGCCACCTCCTTGAGGACAAGGAATATGCCTCAGTCATCTCCACTTGTCCTATAGTGTCCTTAACCCAGCAGCTACACACAGTAAGTGCTCAATACTGGCTTGTTTGCTGCTAGGTTCCAATCCTTTATCCATCTACCTGATCTCACCTGGATCCTGTATGGCTAGATAGGGGTAGGGGCACCGTGTGAGGGCAGGGAAAGGAGCAAAGGCTTCTGTGTCTCCCTCAGGCTCATTCACTCATTTCATCCAGCATTTATTAAGCACCTACAATGTGCCAGGCAACATGCTGAAAAGTTTACATTTATTATCATTCTGTCACTTACCTTCCCATGTGAGAGGTACAATTATTAGTTTCGTTAGGCAAAAAAAAAAAGAGAAACCTGGGCTCAGAGAGGTGGTACAATTTGCCCAAGGTCACACAGCAAATTTATGTCTGATCATAGAACAAAACCTATGGCCTTTCCATTATATGTCATCACCCTAAGACAAAAACCCTGACAGCGAGGAGCTCATAGACTTAGAGAGGATTTGAGTTTTAGAGCCTGTTCATTGATATATTCATCCATTCATTCTACAAATGTCGCACCAAGCATCAGGAACACAGCTGTGAAGAGCAAGCAGGGGTCCTGCCATCTTGGACATTATATTAAGTGGGAGATGCGCAATGAAGAAATAAAGAAATAAACAAAACAATTATAGACTGTGATAAGTGCTATGGTGAAGGCCACCATTTGCGGTAGACTTAGGGCAAGGTTCTCTCAGGAACAGGCGTTAAACTGGGGGCCTCAAGAATGAGAATGAGATTCGTAATGGGCCAGGAGGAGAGCTTTCAAAGTAGCGAGAACAGCTGTAGCGCAACGGCCCTGAGACTTGCAATACACTGGGCTGATTCGCAAAACAGAAGGGAGGCCAGTGTGGCCCAGCAAGAGAGGTGGGGGTGATGTCAGCTGAAGTTGGAAGGCTGCTAAACCGCCATGTGACTCCATGGTGCAGAAAGAAGCCGTCCAGCCGATGTGATCATAAGCACTTTGTGAATGGTAAACACCCCACAAAGGTAACTGATTAGTACAGTTCTAAAAACTCGGATCCTGCTGTATTGTTCATCACATCTTTAGATTTTAGAGAGGTAATGTAGTGAGTATAGAGAAGTTATGAAATACCTTAGCAGGGACTAGAGTATACCCCATAACCAAACACATTAATATCTCTGCAGTGAAGCATGTGAATACCCACACTAAGTGGGATAAATAAAGGGTACAGATAACTTCGTGGCAATTCAAGGCAAGCGTTACTGCCAGATAAGTTTGTCAGCTCAGTTTTTACCCAAAATGGGTTACAAAATTTTGCTTTTCACAGTATATTAGATTTCAAGGTTACACATAAGGGACGGCGAGTTGGTGTCGGTCTCATCCCTGCACTTCTCTTTTCCTCTCTCTGCCAGAAATGCCCCCTGCACAGCTGCTTGGGTCCTTACCCACCTTGTTAATCTTCAAAGCCCAGGTCGGGTGCCACCTCTGAGGAGCCACTCCTGCACCCCATTCCCAGGGGAAGTTAATTTTTCTGGCTCCTAGTTTCTTCTGTACATTACATGAATAGCTGTTGCCTTGTCGAGCTGTACCGTAAGTCTGTATCTAGAGCACTGAGCCCTTGAGGGCAGCAAACACGTCTCACTCACCCTTAGTCTCAAGACTGAGCACCGTGCTCCACTCAAGATGTTGTTCAAACATTGCTTGCCGAATTGAGCTCACTGACTTTCCACCAGGTCTCCCTTCCTTTGGCATGATTCTTCATCAACAGCGTCCACACACTCTCTGTTTTATCTGGATAAGACAACTGCTTTGACTTACTCAAAAATGCGGCTGTGGGGCTTCCCTGGTGGCGCGGTGGTTGAGAGCCCGCCTGCCGATGCAGGGGACGCGGGTTCGTGCCCCGGTCCGGGAAGATCCCACGTGCCGCGGAGCGGCTGGGCCCGTGAGCCATGGCCGCTGAGCCTGCGCGTCCGGAGCCTGTGCTCCGCAACGGGAGAGGCCACAACAGTGAGAGGCCCGCGTACTGCAAAAAAAAAAAAAAAAAAATCGGCTGCTTCACTCAATAAATCCTTTTTCCCACTCAATTTCCAGCCCAATGTGGGTCAGCAGCGTCTTCTTCTCTTTGTGGTTATTTAGGGACCCTGGCTCCTTTATTCAGTGGCTCTGACATTTTCTAGGACCTTGGAGTTTCCACTGGACCCTCTGCATCCAACCAGCAGGCAAAGGATGGGAGAGAACATGAGAATTTCCTGGCAGGGACGACAGATCTGAAAGTGATATTCACCATTTCTGCCCATTTGTTATTGGCTGTAACTCGATTACACAACCACATCTAACTATAAAGGAGGCAGGAGATTTCATTCAGTGGTATGCCCAGAGGAAGAGGAAGGAGGTCTAGGGAGTGTCTGGCTAGTCTCTGCCACAATCTCCATCAACACAACTTATTTTTCAATGGGAAAAATAACCTATTTTCTGTTGAAAGAAGGCAACCACTGTTCAAACTTCTAATAAACAATCATTTTCTTTGACTCTAGAGTGCCAAATCCTAGTGCAGTCCCTCAGTGATCACCCAGGCAGTATCCCATGACGATGACATATTTCAAGAATGCCGTATGTTCAGCAAACCCTACAGACACTTCCAATGCCTCCCTCTCATCATCTGTGGATTACCTCCTTAGAATTCTTCCCTTCTATCATACATCTTTTTGGATGATCTGCTTCTTGTCCAAACCCTTTGGATAACTGGGTCCATTTGGTCAGACTGGAAGGCAGAGAAGCAAACTGACCTCAGTGACCTTTCCCATCTAAAAGAGTGACGGATGTGTAAAGAGGTGGAAAACATAGGAAAGCCAAGAGAGTAAATCATAATTCATTGAGGAGGTAAAACAAAGGAAGTTCATGTGACTTATTCACATACAGATTTTTTTTTTAATTGTCAAATGAGGAACTCGACAAACCTGGGTGGGGTTTTCAACATGATTGGTCTAGCTGAAACAGAGGGGAAGTGAAAGTCAAAGGACAGAATGGAACATTGATTTGGGGTACAAAACCTACACTATCACAAATGTTTGGGTTTATTTTTCAAACACCTTAAGATCTGTGTTGCAAAGAGAAAACCTCTGACAATCTGGTGGGTGGCCATGAAAACGTACTGCTCAACTCTTCCGCGATGAGAAGCATAGTTGACTAAATGCCCTGTTGCTGGGCCCGCTACTGCGTTCGTTCCAAGACCACACCCCCCCCAAAGGATGCTCCCTGCAAATGACTGAGGACGGCAAGGGGACTAACCCTAGCCCATTTCTGCAGGACAGAGAAGTGCTCTCATGGGCAGTTTGGGCTCAAGGACTCCCACTGGCTAGCCAAATACTAGATTTTAGATGTGCACTCCGACGTGAGATTCTTTCTCCCCAATTCCTCCTTCCCCCTCTCCTTTCACAGGTGTGAGACCTGCACTGGGGTCTGAAAGCTCTCCCTGCCTCCTCTACTTCCTCCTCTTTCTTCACAGGTGTTTCCTCCAACAAATCTCTTGGGCATTTCTTCCTGTCCTAGTGGGTGCTTCTCAGAAACCAAACTTCCACATTAGTCCATTCAGAGTTCCAGGTGATCCAGTCAGAGACATTTTTTTAATAGCTCCCCTTACATTTAGTGTGAATTTTATCCAGAAAGTTGGAAAGAACTGATCATAGAAAGACAAGTGTTCTCACAGTCCTTGACCCAAGGAATTTCTGGCAACTGAAGAAACTCCCCTCTCAGATCCCGCTGAGTAACAGTAATAATAGTTCCCACAACGAAATCCTCTCATCTTTACTCTGCAGTAACCAGCTAAATTATATGGGTGGGTACTAAATTCTCACTTTAGAGCTCAGAGGTCCTAGAATGCTGAGGTGACTTGATGAAGTGACCATGTGTTAGTGGACAGCACGGTGAAGACCGACATCGTCCAGCCCCTGGTCCTCCATGTCTTCCATGCTGCCACATTACATAACTCCATCTTTCACACCCAACTGCAGGACGGAATCAACTCAGGAAAACTGAAGTGACCATTTGACTGACATGATTAGCCGACTCAGCCTAAATAAGCTCATTTACGCAAAACAAATAGACATCAATTCCATGGGTATTTTTTAACCACCCTTAGTTGACTGGTCAGAGTCACTCTCAGCAACCTGGAAGGCCCCATCAGGTTCTGAATATAATCCCAGGGCCTAGAACCATGCCAACAATACAGATGTATTCTTTGCCTCACGATTACTGGACTGACATTGGGGTTTCCCAAATGGCAATATCTGTTTTTCAAATATGACAAATTTACAGCTGTCTTTGTAAAAGCTGCTCATTTCAGTGGCAGACTGAAGACCATAACATGTTGTGGCTAAGTGATACCTAGAGAGGGTGTTTAGACATTTTGAGCTATGAGCTCAGTGGAAGAGGTTTATAATTATCTCATTAAATGCTTAATAAACTAATGCTTCCAAGGTGTTTGGTGACTTCAAACCATCTCTCTGTAATATTTTCTGCAGATCTCTGTGATTTTGTTGACATTCTAATAGATGAGCTTGAAAAGCCATAGGAAACTGCCCAGAGAGAAGATGAAAGAGAACAAGGTACCGTGATTTTTCATTTTGCTGAGAATGGTCTTGGTCATGCTCGTGCAAGCAGGCCTTGAATGTACCTTCCAGTCCTCTCCTTGACCACAATGATCAACCCACACCAAAGGCTGCAAATGAACACTGTGATAGGTCAGATTCATTTCTTACCATGTTACCAAATTTAGGAGGGCTCATCTTCAGACAGGAGGAATAGCTCCAGGACAGCCAGACTCAGAGAAATGAGGAAACCAGAATAAATGAGAAAAAAGGACAATCTAGTCAATATATTAATCCATTACTTTATTGATTCGCCAACAAATATATATTGAGTGCCTGTTTTAGGTCAGGCACTGGATTAGGAACTGTGAACAAAACAGACATGTTCTCTAGCCATGAGAAGGAAAGAGAGACGCCAAAGGAAGCACTGCCGGCCCCATGGCCATGACCCTTTCCTTGTTCCAGCCCCAGTGGATGAATCACGATCCTTTACAGCTAATCATAGTAACTGCACTTGCCTTGCCGGAGACGGGTTTGGGGCTGGACATGTGACATACTTCTGGTCAATGGCCCGTAAGGAGGAGGCCTTCTTGGAAAGATTCCCTCCCTAAAACATGAAAGGAGCCCTTTTTGCACACATTCCCTCCTTTCTTATATGAAACGATGTCTTAAGAAGACATGATGCTTGAAGCTGAGGCAGCCATGTTGCAACCACGAGGAGAGTCATTGTCAGAACTCTAAGGATGGAAGAACAGAAAGATGTGCAGTGCATGGGCCCTCGGTGATGTGCATCAGAGTCTAGCAAACATGTGATCAGCTCAGATGGGCTTAATCCTTCTTAGGATGTGTGATGTGTCATGTTTTATACATAATTACAATAAAGAAACATGAAAACCTGTAGCATCCATTTATTCCAGCTCTATTTTGTACCAGGTGATGGATAAGATGCTTTTCACAATATCTTTTTTCATCAGCACAACAGAGGTGAGCTGATGCTCACAGGAGAAAGGTGAGACAGCCACCTCCTACTTACCCACACCAGCTGCAATTTTTAATTTCTAGCATCCCTTCCCCCCTTCTTCTGTTAACAGCACCTCAGTTTTCCTGTGGGGAACCACATTCCATGTAGTTCTGGCTGAACCATCAATCATGGTATCCTGGCCCCTCTCCCACATACCTGACACTTAGTAAGGCCTAAAAAACTACTAATGGTCTCTCTAAAGCAGACTTGTCTTGTTTTCTTGACCCCATTTTATGTATGTTTATATGTAAAAAAATCTGTCCTCTTCCAAAGACTTGACTCATTTTTTTTAAAGTGGATCATTTCTTTCATATCTTTTCTAGGAAACCACTTACTCTAAATAGATTTGCTATATAACAAAGTTTCTACCTGAGAGACAAGTAAAGTTCCAGTCTCCCAAATTCCAAGTTTTCTCTCCACAGACTAGCTCTGGAGGTAGGTAAAGAAGGTACACCATTATCAGGGAAAAAGGAGTTAGAGAGGAAATATGTGGGGAGACTCTCACCACTCACACTTGTTAGAGAATATTGTAAACAAACGCAAACTCTGTAAACACAGATTTCCCTGAAAGTACACTGTCACTGCCAGGAAAATATTGCATGTGTTTAACACTGGAAAGAAATGCAGAGATAAGCTTTGCCTAGAAAGTTCACGAATATTTGCAATCTGTTGATGTGGCTTACTACGAACTTTTAGATTCACACTGCTCAGACTGTATGGTGCAGAGGCTGGCAGAGTATAACTCGAGAGCCAATCTGGCCTATCACCCTGTTTTTGTTAATATGGTTTTATTGGACCACAGCCAAGCCCACCTGTTTAGATATTGTTTATGGCTGCTTTTACACCACGATGGCAGAGTTGAGTCTTTGTGACAGAGATCATTTGTCCTGCTAAGCCTAAAATATTTACTCTGTGGCCCTTTACAGGAAAAGATTGTCCATCGCTGGTCTAGTTTAACAATATCAGCGATGATGATCAGTTATTGAACATCTGCACTGATCACCACACTTTGGTCTCAGACCCTCTGAAACAGATACCCAGTCTCATTTTCCCAAAACGGAAGCAAAATGAAGCACAGAGACCTTTAGCAACCTACAAAAAAGCAACACAGACAAAGCAAGGACTCAAGCCTAGACATGTACGTTCATTGACTAACATTTGTTGATCAACTGCTATGTGCTGGGCATGCACCAAGTGCAGAGAACACAGTGGTAAAAAAAAAAAAACAAAAGAAGCCCACTACATCACTGCATTGGGAATTCCCTGGCAGTCCAGTGGTTAGGACTTGGTGCTTTCACTGCCTGGGCCTGCGTCAGGGAACTAAGATCCCACAAGCTGCATGGTGCAGACGAAAGTGCATATTATATATGATTACCAGTTGTATGAGAAAAGCTGTGAGAGAAAAGTACAGGGTAAAGGGTATTAGAGAAAGAAAAGTGGGGGTCAAGTGTAAGTAGGAGGCGGGGTGGGGGTGCGGGTCATCCCTTAGGCTGGATTTCCAAGATAGCAGAGCCTGCAGTAAGCTTACTTGCAAAGGATTTATTGGGAAGTGGAGTCCAGGGCAGCGAGGCAAGGAATGAGGGAAAGCAGATGCAAGGTGATGTTTACCAAGCTGGCACCAGCCTTGCAAGAAAGTACAGCCAATGGCTCAGACGATGGGCCAGATGGGAAAACTTGGACAGCTTGTCTAGGAGAAGGAATGGAGAGAGATGTATCTATTGGCTCGTTCCCTTCTCCTGCCTTCCCTGAGGAAGGCTGAGACAGCCTGAGGTGTTAGGAGGCCAGGTGATACTCAGGAGGTTGGGCTGCCCATCAAGAAAGTTACCCCAGCACAGAAGATCAGAAGAGGCTTAGAAAATCTAGGAGACCCACAAAGTGGATCAGTCAGGGGCCAAGGTCAGGGAGCCTCTCTGAGGAAGTGACGTTTCCACTTGAAACTGGAGAAATGAAGTGAATGAATGGAAGGAAATGTTATAAAGACTGAGGTGAAAGGAAGTGCAAAGGTCCTGAGGCAGGAGAGAGATGGGCATATTTGGGAAACTGAAAAAGACTTGGGGCTCAGAAGTTCCACTCCACAGATCCATATGCCTGCTCTACCATTTACTAGCTGTGTGACCTGGGGAAGTTTCTGAACCTCTCTGAGCTTCTGTTTCCTCACCTGTAAAACAGAGATCATACTTGCTCCTATTTCAGAGAGGGATCGTAGGATTAAACTAAACATCATGCGTTTAAGTACTTAACACAATGTCAGGCTCATAAAAGGCAAACAGTAACGCTAGCCATTGATTTTATTATTATTAATACTACTACTGTTATTACTTACTCTGACCTATTGAATTAAAATAGCTGAAGATGGGCCCTGGAATTGGCATGCTTAGAAAACTCCTGTGATGATTTGTATTACAATTCAGTCTTCTGTAAAAGGTTTGTGCATACAAACCCTTGCCACACCTCCCTGCAGGGCCAGTGAATTTCTCAATTCTACTGTTAGATTTGGCCCATTGGAATTCTTTGCTCAGTGGACTGTGAGCCACACCCTGCAAAAGTCTAAGGTGACTGCCTACCTGAGGTTGCATTCTTAGACTCTTGCCTTCTGCCAGAACTGCCCATTGTGCTTTGGGGCTGTTCCTTCCAATGCAGTCACAGATCAAAAAAGCCTATGGAGGACTTCCCTGGTGGCAAAGTGGTTAAGAATCCACCTGCCAATGCAGGGGACGTGGGTTCAAGCCCTGGTCCGGGAAGGTCTCACATGCTGCAGAGCAAATAAGCCTGTGCCACAGCTACTGAGCCCAAATGCCACAACTACAGAAGCCCGCATGCCTAGAGCCCGTGCTCCGCATCAAGAGAAGCCACCACAATGAGAAGCCTGTGCACCGCAACGGAGAGTAGCCCCTGCTCAGTGCAACTAGGGAAAGCCCGCGTGCAGCAACGAAGACCCAACACAGCCAAAAATAATCAATCAATCAATAAAGCAAAAACAAACAAACAAACAAAACCCTATGGAACTGACCCATAGTCAACACACAGCCTGAAGCAGAGGCCCTGCTGACTGTAGGCATCACGTAAAACGAAAGGAAAATAAATTTTAGTGATTATAAGCACTGAGATCTAGGGAGTAAGGGGGTTCTTTGTTATGCAGCAAAACTGATAAATACACTCCCTACTGATTCTTTTATGCATGAAATTATGAAAATATAAAACACTGAGGCTCCACTCTGGGCTCTTAGGAGAACTTCTTTTTCACAGGGACAGATATCTGTGCAGAGACTCGAGGAGATACACGTATGTATTGAGATGCAGGCATGGGAAATGATAGTATCAGAGAATTAGCTCTCCTGGCTGACGTTCAGAAATACCCAGAGCTAACGTGAATGCATTCACTCAAATCTCTCCAGGCTCTTTTGTAAAGGGGACAGCCCCTTCCTAGCTTTGACATACACCCCTCCTTCTGCACATACCACCTGGGTGATTTCTGTTCCCTTCTAGGCATCTTGAGATGGGCATTTTCATTTTCTGCTGACAGCAGAGGTGATTGGGTATGAGTGCCTTTCTAAGCTGCCATATGGATGCTATATTTTTTATTGTCATAATTAACACTATCATCACCATCATTGTCATCATCATCATCAGGTTTGGCCCACAAATACATCAAGATGTGTACATCAATTTGTTGAGTGTGAATTAGTCTGGGGGATCAGAGTCCTGAGCCCAAGGTCACTGGTAAATCACAACCAAAAGCCCTAGAGAAAAAGAGAACCTGGCAGTTTAGGATCTGAAAGGGAATGTCAGCAGAGCTTGCTGACCTGGTATGAACCAAGTATCCTGAATAGGCACTTCACAAAAACCCACAGAACTTTGCCAGCTTAGAGTCTCCACACTGTCCCACTGACACTCACTGAATGACCACACCCAGTGCCTTTCAATGACTCTGCAGGGCACCATGCCACCACCATAGCTAAGATGATCTTTCATTCTTTATCAGCATCACCACAGTTTTGTTTGGTTTTGTTTTTTAATATTTATTTATTTATTTGGCTGTGCCGGGTCTTAATTGCAGCATGTGGGATCTAGTTCCCGGACCAGGGATCGAACCTGGGCCCCCTGCACTCGGAGCGCAGAGTCTTAACCACTGGACCGTCAGGGAAGTCCCCTCACTGCAGTTTTACAGTCTCTCTACAGTGTTGTGTTTTCAGGTTTTCTTATCTCCTGAGCCTTTTTTACACAATCCCTGTTCTTTTCGTTCTTTCCGCTACGCTGTCCAGGCAACTGGCTTTTCTTGCCTGCTTCCATGCATGTCACAGACTGGCACACTCCACAGCGTTTGCTCCAATTAATTCTTTGTTTTGTTTGACTTCTAGCCAACAGCCAGCAACTCCCTGGGTTTTACTCCAGGTTGCTCAAATAAATAAACTAAATGTTAATGTGTTGCTCATTGATGACAATTAAGTACAGAGATGGGATAACCAGAAATAATGTTTTTCTAGGCGTCCACAGTAGCACAGTAGTGGTATTGGGTTTTGGTTTGGTTTGGTTTAGTGGGGGGGGGGGGGGGGGGGGGGGTGGTTTTGGGGGGGTAAGGATGTCCCTTCTTTAACATTCATTATCTCATTTGATTCTCTCAACAGCCTGGCAAAGTAGACAGGACTGGAATTATTATCTGTATTTCACAGATGAGGAACCCAAATTCAGAAAAATTACATGATTTACTTGCCCAAAGTGACACAGCTCAAAAAAAGCTAACTGTGGGACTTCCCTGGTGGCGCAGTGGTTGAGAGTCTGCCAGCCGACGCAGGGGACGCGGGTTCGTGCCCCGGTCTGGGAAGATCCCACATGCTGCGGAGCGGCTGGGCCCGTGAGCCATGGCCGCTGAGCCTGCGCGTCCGGAGCCTGTGCTCCGCAACGGGAGAGGCTACAACAGTGAGAGGCCCGCGTACCGCAAAAAAAAAAAAGCTAACTGTGTCTAAAACTCAGCCAACCTGATTCCCAGATCAGCCAAACTGTTGTGAGTGGCTCCATTTCCCATCAGGTGGAATAATAATAATACTTTACATAATGTGTTATATACGCATTGACATTTTCTGGGTTACCTGGAATGCTTTCCATTGACCCGAAGTTGTGTGAGACACTCTATAAGAAAAAATTCGTGGTCAAATACGTCTGGACTATGTTATATACTATGTCCCCCTCTGTATTTCACCATGTTGATTAGTACATGACAGCCCCTGAGAAGTCCTGCTGTACATGACTTAAACCCAGAATTGTCCGAACATATTTGACCATGAGGAGGTAAGAGTGGAAGCAGAGAGACTACATCCCAACAATACAGGCAAGAGGTTGGGGATATCTGAGCAAAGGGGGATGGTAGCAGAGGTTCTGAGACAAGTAGATTCTGGAATATTTCAGATGAAGAGCCAATCGGTATCGCTGGTGGTAAAGGGTAAGAAAATGAGCAGAGGCAAGGATGACCTGGAGAAGTTAGGTCTGAGCAAATAGATGAATAGAATGGCCACTTCCTTAGAGAAGCTCTCCCTGGACTAATAACCCCGCCTATCTTACGGCAGCAGACCCCTTGCCTTCAGAGATTGCACAGTTTTAGTTTTATCTATGTGGCTGGGATTTTTACAGTGGTTGAGCTTAGAGTTTTTGGCTTACCACTGCACCCCAGTGTCTAGCACATTGTAGTCAATAAATATTTGCTGAATAAATGAATGAACAGAGGCTACCATGTAGCAGCTGCTTAACAAACTGTAGCTACCATATTATTAATCTACCTAGTATGCAGGTCTTATTAACATTACTAGCTGCTTTAGTATGAAGCGGGGTGTTGGAGAAAGGTGCAAGAGGAGTGACTGCTAATGGGAAGCAAAAGAGGGTCAGAAGACCCAGTTCTTATGGGAGCCCTGTCCCTATATTTCTGTACTTGGGTGAGTCCCCTCCCTTCTCTGAGTCAGTTCTTCCACCCCATTCAACAAGGGGTAGAACAATATGATTTCCATCAACTCTGAGCCTTTCCGCCCGTGAGTCTACGTAGAAGCCATGACCTGTGTCCTCAGGAATGTGCCATGTAGCACCGCCCCATACAGACCATGTCTGACCAATTGATCCATCATCTAGTAGAGCCTAAGTCCTTTAGCACTGCAGTCACCAAGAGGACTTCCTGGAGGTTTTCCTTCCAAGAGCCCGAAGTAACAAATGAATATGGTGAGATTCAGTGGAGGAAAAACCTTTTCCTGTTTTCATTACTCTCAATCCAATTGACAAGCCTGCAGTAGGAGCTTGCCTCTTTCTTGTCCCCAAAGAAGGACAACTGAGCAAAATCCATTGCTCCTCTAGACCTTGCTATGCTCTGAGCATTACTTCCTACATCAGAAGTCGTACTTCTCTTCTTTTCTAGATAGGAATACAAAAAACAAAACAAAACATTTCCCATCTGGACCTTTTTTTGAACCATTCTCCCAAAAGGCTGGTGTTGGGTTCCCAGATCTGGGCAGCTTGCATGACCAGTGGCCTCACCGTAGTACATGCAATGGGTCTACACGATTTCACTCGCTCTTCCAGACAGGGCTACCGGGCAAATGATGTTCATCTTCAGTTCATTCAATGCTGTTTTTCACTTGGTTGCCCAGAGCAAACATCTACCCTGAGAGATTCTCCCCCTGGGGACAATCTACTCTGTCATTGCTTCCCTTGGTGCAGATGTTTTAAGAGTCCCCCATTGCTAAGGCCTTGCTTGCCTCTTTCTTTCCCCAGAAGAGGTCACTACTTGATTAAGAAAACAGTAGCTTGACCCCAGCCCTCAGTCCCCCCACTGCTATTTAATGAACAGTTCTTCTCAGTGGTTAATAACCAAACACCAACAGCTGCCCAATCCTTCCTAATATTCTCATCATTGATTTTATTATCATTGTTATTGTGAAAAATATTCATATCGCCACATCAGTCTTGCTTTGCGTAGATCCCAGCATGACGGTCATTTTATTTCCTCCTCAAACTGACCCTCGCTGCTACTTAGCCTAGTTTACAGGTGAAAAGACTGAAGAACAAGGAGATGAACTGGCTTTTACGTAAAGATTATCAACCCACATCTCCATAACAAGTTCAGGTGTGGAAAGAAAAGGCATCAGAGTTTCACTGGCTGAGCCACCCTTCTAAAGGCAGGAGAGAAAGACTGGAACATGGCAACAATTCAAGGTGAGAAGTGTCACCCTATGAAGACAGAAGGGAGGTGATCTGAAAGCCTGTGGCTTAGCTGGAGAACAACCCAGCATCCTTTCTGTTTTCAGGATTCCCAGAAAGTAAACAGCAGAAGCCCAGATACAAAGACAATGGCAGCAGAAGAACCCACCTGGCCATCATGGGGATGGGATCAAAGATCAGGCTGATGAGCCGTGGATTCTTTGTCACTGAATGAAGTGCCTGAAATGCATGGTTACATCACTGTCAGTGATGGGTTTCAAGTAACATATAGAGGAAAAATGGGGTAGAGGGGACAGGTAGTGATTTACTAGAGCTGTACCAGAGACTCACAGGAACAAGAGGCTTAGAGAACAAGATCATAGCAGTCTGGATGATTAAAGAAGAGGAAGCTCAACAGTGATCTTAGAGGAAAAAGGAAGAATGCAGCTGAATACCACCATCAAAGTTGACCTAGCCATATTTATTTCTAAGTGACCATTTAGCCTCAAAATCTCAGAAGCAACAGTCATACAGCCAGGATTCCAAATCTGAGAAGCAAGGTCCCAGAAGCATCCAATGGGCCAAGCCCTGGACATTTGCTCAGCTCTGGTGACCTAGGGATGAGGGGTGAGTCTATCCTCTCTGACATATGTGGTGGGTGGAGGGCACTTCTCTCCAAGACTACGAAAAAGAGATTCCGTACCAACAGAGGAGGAGGTTGGATGCTGGACAGCTCCCTAAATGGAAGTCTAAGAGAGTTCACCACATGTGAGGTTGATATGCATCCTTATAAATCCAATGGTTCTTCCAAAGTGCCCTAGAAAATGTGGAGCATTCTAGCATTCATGGTCAATATCGATAGTATCTATAATTTAATGAGTACCTAGTATGGATTGAGCAAGGCTGTAAGTTATTATCTTACACATATAGATCACATTTGATTTTTCACAACAGCCCTGCAATGGTTTTATTAATTCTATTTCACAGAAGAGGGACCTGAGACTCAGAGAGACAAGACAACTTTTCCAGGGTTACACAGTTTACAGTTAGAATTACAACCCAGATCTAGACATCTATGCAGAACCGCAGCTCCTTATACTACCTGATCCCATGATCTCCTGGCTAGACCAGGTGACATGTATTTCCATAGCAAGAGAACTTTGATGGAAGAGGAATGAAGAATCCATGGCAACCAAGTTGGAGAAGACACTGTTGATAAGAGTTTGAACAAAGTGAGCATCTGACATCATCCCCCCAAATGAGAGGGAAGTGATAAATTACTGGGATAGTTCCATCAGTACATTATTTCCAATGTGTATGTTTTATTATTTGATTCAAACGATAAATAGGCAAGTGTGTGTTGAGCAAGACACTGTATTGTTAGATCCTACGGAGGATGAAAGAATGTGTAAGCCAACATGTTTCTCTGTTTTCATTCAAATACCTTGAAATCTCATTCTCTTTCTATATGCTTAAAAAGGTAACTAGCAATTTGAATTATATTGGTTCAGATATGAAGTGACAAGGGTCCCAAGGAAGGAGACTCAGGGCAGTTTCACAAAATAATTAACATCTGAGCTCTCCACTGAACATTAGGTTTGAGCAAGTGAAATAGAGATAGGACGGCATATACCTAGAAGAGATAATGGCCAATGCAAAGGCAGAGAGAGATTGTTCCAGCTAGAGCTGAGAGTTGATGATATTATGGAGTGAGAGAATTAAAAAGCAGGTTGAAATAGGTATTTGCGGAGATTTTGAATCTGAGGTAAAGGAGCTTGACATTTATAGTAAAAGCGAAGGGAATCTGAGGGAGGTATCTGAACTAGTCAGGGACATGTCCAGCACCAACTATAGTGCTCGGAACCTATCAGATATTTGATACGTGTTTACTAAGTGAGGGAGTCGATGAATGCTGTGTATAGGATGTGCTGACAAGGAAAGAGAAAAAAACCAAGGACACCAATTAGGATCCTATCACAATAGCAGCCTAGATGATATAGGTAGAAATAGAAAAGCTCTAGAAAGCTTGGAAGCAATGAAAAAGACATCATAAAAGGAAAAAAGAATTATTCTAATTCCAGCATTATTTCCTGAGCAGAGTTTACACCAAGAACAGAGGGGGAAAAAATCTTCAAATAATCTCCAAATTCAAGAACCCATAATTCTACCAGCAGAGCTAAAGGTGCCTGTGCATATCTCTGGAAGTCCAGAGATTGAGTCAGGAGAAGAAAAGGAAAAGCAGAATTTTTAAAAAAGAAAGTAAAAATATAAAAGCTAACCCATGCTAAATTTTTTTTTTTTTTTTTTTTTTCCGGTACACGGGCCTCTCACTGTTGTGGCCTCTCCCGTTGAGGAGCACAGGCTCCGGAGGCACAGGCCCAGCAGCCATGGCTCACAGGCCCAGCTGCTCCGTGGCATGTGGGATCTTCCCAGACCGGGGCACGAACCTGTGTCCCCTGCATCGGCAGGTGGACTCTCAACCACTGCACCACAGGGAAGCCCACACATGCTAAATTTTAAAGCTAATGTTTCACCTTTTTGTTAACTGAGTAGTTGATATTCAACTTACCTGTGGTGAATAAACAAACACAGAAAGACAGGTCTTATTATGCCCGTTTTGCTGATGGGAAAACTGAGGCTCAGAGACTTGACTCCAGGAAAACTGATTCTAAATCCTGGTTGTTTTCTTTTTTTCTATTTTCCCATATGGAAAAAGAAGAGACGAGATGAAGAGAAAGAGAAATAGAGAGAAAGAGTCAATCCTAAGAAGTCTCATTGGTAGATGCCTCAGAAAATACATGGTGGGGCTATACCACAGTGGGGACCCATGTTTGAACCTATGCTAAACTTTTCTCTTTGCCATAGGTATGGATAACCACCTACTTACCTAGGAGAGTTAGCAGTGAGTGATAATCATTTTCTCTCCTGAGAGTTAGTAATTTTGCTTTTTTAATGCAAAGAGACTTCATATATGTAGTTGTTATTTTTTTAACAAGTCTGTGTTGGGTCAATAAACATCCACCTTCTCCATTTCTCCTCCCTGCATCATTCACTCATCAAATTCCAGCAGATGCCAGGGAGCTGCCACCCAAGCCAATAAGCCCCAGAATGACATAAAGCTACAGTCATTCTCATCAAACAAGATCTTACCACTGGGAACAAGTCCCATAGCTTCAGCAATTTGGTTTCTTGGAAAGAGACAAAACATGCTAAGTTTCCCTCCCTGGAAGGATCAGAAACCTGGGAGAAGTCATAGATGGTGTATTCTTCATGCTCAGCATCTTTCTTCATGATACGGGACTCGCCAAGGGGATGAAGAGATTTCGTAAAAGCTTTACGAGACCCAGTGGAGCACAAAGGCTCTGAGCCATAATCACCTTCACAAAGACCAGCTGCTGCCATCACCTCTCTAATAAAGTTTCAATAGAAAGGTTGTCCAGATTCCTTTCTGTGTCTACCAGGTCTTGGGTGGCTCCAACAAGTTATGCATCTTCATTATGATTCATTCAGACTCACCAAGTTCTGCTGACAAGCAGGAAATGATCCAGAGTTAGCCTCCACCATAACTAGTGACTTAGAAATTGTTGCCTGAAAAACGTGCTTGAGTTTAAAGCCACAAACAGCTGCTTACACTCCACTAAAAGCTCACAAATTTGACATCTCTTTACCCGTGGCTTTTCTCCAATTCTCTGCCAACACCACCTCCTAGCCTTGCTCCCTAAGAAAAATGGCTTCTTTCTGAAACCAGAATCCCGCTCTGGGATGTATGTAAACTCTTACAGACAGGAGCTGCCTAAGAGTATGGAACAGTGAACTGATACACAAAAGATGGGTTAAGATCATGCCGGGACATTGCTCTCCACAGCCCTCTTGGGTAGCTGAAGCCCCAGGGGAGTTGGTCCCCGGTAGATTCTTCTCTTTGCCCTCTGTCATTTCTTGTGTGTGCCTAAATTATCCTTTCTTATATGTGGCAAAAAATTTTTTTTTTTTTTTTTTTTTTTTAGATTGGGAAGGGCTGTAATAGATTATTTGAGGAAAAACTCTGTAAAGTCTTTTTCAAGGACGACTAGGCAGTATTTATCAAAAGCCTCAAAAAGTGCATGCCCCTTAAACCAGAAATGCCACTACTGGATTTATTCTATTATAACAATTAGGTATGAAAATGTACAGGTATAAGGATGTTTATTACAGTGTCATTTATAATGAAGGACCCTTAGAAACAACCCACATATCTACAAACAGGGGATTTGTTACGAACAATGAGGTATATTCATACTATGTAATATTCAGCAGTCATTCAAAATGGTATAAAAAATCTTTTCATTGATCTGGCAGGAAGCTTCTGATATATTTTTAAGTGGAGAAAAAAGATGTTAAAATAATAGTTGGAGTCGTATTGCATTTTTTCTTCAAAAATATAACACATTGAAATAGTCATATATTCCTAAGTGCATATATTACGAATATAATAAAAACCTGTGGCAAGATGGCATTGGGGTAGCTTGGTGTATAATTATTGCTACAGTGATGGTATTGCCCTAAGATTTAGCATATCTGGATTTAGGTAACTCTAAAGCCCTGAGAGAAGAGAGAGGGTCTTTTCAGAAGTAGGTGCCATTCTGCCTGCTATCTGTCTCCCGGAAGAAAAAGGGGTGTCTCTTAGAAATTAAGCATTAAAAAGAGAGATTTCCTTCTTTGGTCTTTTGTCCCTGGAACAGTCCTCAAAATTTTTGCGACCCATAACACTTGAGAGTGAACTAGTCAAGGAAGGAGTATGTCCAGTTGTTCTCAGTGCTGAATTCTGGGTCATTTTACCATTTAGGAGTTAGTAAAATCTTTTCTATTTTCCATCTGTTCTGGGGAGTCAATATAAGTGATAGTAATAACTACCATCCACAGGGCCAGGTGCTTTGTATCTATTATCCAATCCTTCCCACTGCTACGTGTGAGATGGGAGAGAGCATCCCTGTGTCGCAGGAAGAAATAGCTAACATTCCTGAGAGTTTATGTTAAGCCAGATACTCTCCTAAGACCTCTACTTAGATTCTCATGTAATCCTCATAACTACCTTTAGAAATAACAGTATCACCTCCACTTTACCATTGAGGAAACTGGTGAAGGGCTACAGAGAGACGAATAGATTTCCCAAGGTCACACAGCTTGTTTGGGAATGGGATTCAGATCCAGGCAGTATGGCCCTTGAAGCTCTAACTACTAAGCTCTATTCCCAAAGGACAGAAACACGAGAAGGAGGTTTATCCCTATTCAGGTCAAAGTGTTGAATCAAGAAACAGAATAATGCTGGAGGCCAACCTGATGGTGGCAGAAGGATTAAAAGGGAAGCTACCTTCTCCAAATGGAAAGTCAAATCTCCCAGGGACATGGATGCTGGCCTGTCCGTCAGCACCTTGCCACCCCCAAGACTCTCCAACCAATGCTAACTTTGGGCAACCTGCCTTCCATTTTATTCTTTAGTAACGTCAAGAGGAAGCCTAGACCTCCTTATGAGATGTGTCTATTTGGTCCACCTGATACACATTGCCGACCCAGAAATAAAGTGAGGTGCTAAGGTTACAAGGCTAAGGTGTTCCCAGCCTCCTGGTAAACATACCAAGAGACCAAATTATGGACTGAGGCAGGCATGTGAACAAGGGTCTACAGAGCAGGGAGGAGGGCCACGGCAAACAAAGCCCACGGACACTTACCTCTCTATCACAGGCCAGCAGGCATGAATCCCAGCATGTTTTCAGGCTTCTTGCCACTGATCTGGAAGTGGGAAGTACTTGGTCTTACCACTGAAACAAGCTAAGATGTCTGAGGCAAGAATCTCTTAGGGGATCCCCTGAGACCACAGATAGATATCCCATGTGGTCATCATCAGCTATTCCTCTTTCTCCTTGACACTCAGAACAGTGACAATAGCCAAAATGGCTGAAAGGAATCAAATAAACCTGAACCACAGACCAAGGCTGCCTTAAGACCCAGTACAACAGAGTTTCCCCCCTTGCTCTATGCATCACATCTCCTAAAAGCTCTTTCAACTGGATCTATATGCCCAAACATACACACACATGACCCACTCACATCCAGTCAAACACATCCACTCATGCATGAGCACAGATTCTCCTGCAGCAAATATTATTTTAAAATATTTGAGGCCAGTGACCTGCAGGTCTATTGAATTTGAATTACTGCAGCAGTAACTTTCCTTTCAAGCCAAGATCAGATGCTGTGTCACTGAGTAAGAATCACATGTGAATGGTGTCAAATTGAGCCCAGCGTTCAACTGATCCATAATCGTGTTCGCTAAGAGCATTTAGCCTTCCGGCTCCAGCCTCTCTGATGTCTGTCTCAGAATTGTGTCAGGAGCTAATGGCAGAAAAAGAGCCAGTGTCACTCAGCTTAATTGGGCAATCATTAGGACTTCCTCCAATAAAGGAAGTAAGCAGGCGAGCTACAGCTGACCTCCCTGGGGCTGTCCAGGGGTCTTGTGCCCTTACACAGGATAAATTACCTTACACAGGATAAATACATCTGAAGTTGCCCAACTTCCCAGCCTGATCTAATTAGTAAACATCTTCAAAGGGATCAAGTGCCACACACAGCAAAGGTGGGCAAATAAATATTTAAAGGGCACATCTGTGTAGGTGGAACAGGGAGAGGAAAACAGATTAGAAACAGATATGAGTTAACTTTGGGAGCTAGCTGTGTTGTGTAATTGTCCTTGACCTTTGCCCCCACACTGGTCAAACTTGCCCCTTCTCCAGGGTTTCAGTGGGACCTGACTCCCCAGATACTCAGCCACCCAGTCTCCAGAAAGAACTATCCCAAGACACGAACTCAACCTGATCTAACCCTGGTCACTCAATACCACCATTGTTTTGGAAGTGAGAATTGAATAAAATCTATTTCAGGGTCCGGAATGGAACAGTGCTATTCAGCAAACTCTTATTAACATGCAAGTGACTGCTAAAATTGTTGTTGTTAATCCAGCAGTGATTTAAGCTAAAGGACTAACTCTCCAAGGATGGCATTTCGTGTAACACCAGTAGTTACCAACTGCACCTCTGAAGATCAGCCCCGCTGCACAATTCCTGACTCTTCATGCTTTTTCAGTGGCTTGTGGCCAATTATCACAGAGCTCCCTACCACACCATGCTAGAACAGCAACTAATGAGACCTCCCGGGTTACACAAAAGCTTTCAAAGAATCAAAGTACATGGCTCACAAATGAACTATAATCAGCTCCACCTCCCCTGTCAACATTCTGGAACAGCAGAAACATTTTCATAACTGGATTTAGGCTCTTATCAGCCTAAGAGCCATCCTTGGAATTGAAGTTCAGTTCTCTCGAGTGGATCATCTGGGTAGACCAACATAAGCTTAATACATTTTATTTGCCTTGTCAGAGGGGGAGGGTGGAGAATACCATTCACAGAGTACCTGCTGCATGCCAGGCACGATGCTGGGTGCTGTCCGTTCTTTCTCTCACTTAATCCTCATGACACACATGCAAACTAGGTGTTATTATCCTCATCTCACAGAGGAAGCTGAGGCTTCAGTACCTCAATGGGCTACATACACTCCAGTCTTTTGTTTTGTCTTTGTTTTTTGTTGGCTTGGTTTTGGTTTTTCTGTGGTACCGTGTGTACATTGATCATTGATTCAGCAAAATTATAAAATCCTTGAAGGCAAGAACATCATCGGTCCTCTTCCCACTAGATTTGCAACACACAGCTCAGTGTTGAACCCATATTCATTCATACATTCATCCATTCAACATATATTTATCAGACACTAGGAATAGAGCAGTAAGAATAAAAAAAAGTACCTATTATTACAAAGGTTATATTTTAGCAGACAGAGACAATCAATCAAGCAATAAGCAACTAAGGAAGGAAGGAAGGAAAGAAGGGAGGGAGGGAGGGAGGGAAGGAGGGAGGGAGGGAAAGAAAGGAAGAAAGAAAAAAGGGAGGAAGTTATTTATCCAGAAGTGGTAAATGTCATGTAGGGAACTGGGATTAAAAGATGTAATGGAGAGAGGCAGGTGGTACCATGGATTGGACACTCAGGACAGGATTCTTGAAGGAGGTGACCTTTAAGCTGAGATCTGAATGACAAGAAGGAGGAAGTCATAGAAGACCAAAGGGTAGAGATTGCAGCCAAAGAGACCTCAAAAGCCCTGAGGTGGATGGAAGATATAAGGACACAAAGAACTGGGGGGGGGGGGAAGGCCATGCACTCTTGTTGAGCGACGCGGGTGCACAGACTGTGGGGGGAGGACGGGGGGCGCTGTTTGTGTGTCAGGGGAAGAAGACTTCCAGGAGGAAGTGCTCCCTAAGCTGAAACCCAAAGGATTGCAGAAGAGAAGCTTGTTGAAAGCCAGGGGGCCAGAGAGCAGGAGATGAAAGAGCTGGGTGTGGCTGGGGGGGGGGGCGTGGGGGGGGGGGGGGGGGGGAAGGCCAGTATGGCTTGAGCAGGTGAATGAGTGAGGGGGAGAGTTACACAAGATGATGTCAAAGAGATAGGTAGGAGCCAGATGACACAGGGCTTTGTAAGTCAGGGTAAGCCTCATTCATCAAATATTTGTTGAATGAATAAATGCACAGGTCTTGGAGCACTATAGGAATGTACAATAAATACCAACTGCCTTTCAGGAATTTATGGTTTGTCAGAAAGAGAAAGAAATCTATATCCATTCATCCAAGAAGTATTTACCAATGCCCTAGAGTGTGCCAGGCACTGTGGCAGACAGAGAGTGTACCAGAATGGATAAGCCATGTTCCTTGCTTTCAACCAGCACATGGCTTTAAGGAAACATACAAGACCACAGTACAGAGCAGCAAGTTCTTTAATATGAGGAAACGCTACATGAGCACGTGGAAATCAACCATCTAACCCCGGGAAAAGTCAAGGAAAAAGCTAAGACAGCATACGAATTACAGCCAAGATGAAGAGTTGAGAGGAGGAGTTGGTCGCTGTAAGCTGGAAAGGTCAGGAAACTTCCCAGAGAGAAAACTGGACCTGAGCTGGATCTTTGGGAATGAGTAGAACTTGGATGTAAGCAGGAGGGGCTCCCGGTTGAAGAACAAATGGGCACAGGTTTGAATCAAAGGTCAACACCTTGGTGGGGCATTCGAAGCGCCCCACAGCATCTGTTGCTCCTAACTTACACCTTCTCTGCACACACACACACACACACACACACACACTTACCCCTCCTGCTCATCTTCCCTCCCTGCTGAAACACAGAGGAAATGATCTGCTAATCATTCCCCAAATTGCTTAGCATCTTAGTCACTCTGAAATGAAAGTCTGATCCCCATTCCAACTAAGAAGACCATGTACAGATTCCTGATGGTCGAATATCCCGTGGGTAGGAGACTCCTAATATAACCATGTGTTTCACTTTGGGACAGTTCTTTTTCTCGGCAAAGGGATCCATCCTTAAATGCAATGGAAGTCTGCTTCCTTGATGTGGCCATTCCTTGATTCTTTTTTTTTTAATTAATTAATTAATTTTTGGCTGCATTGGGTCTTCGTTGCTGTGCATGGGCTTTCTCTCGTTGCAGTGAGCCAGGGCTACTCTTCGTTGCCGTGCATGGGCTTCTCATTGCGGTGTCTTCTCCTGTTGTGGAGCACAGGCTATAGGTGCATGGGCTTCAGTAGTTGTGGCACACGGGCTTCAGTAGTTGTGGCGCACGGGTTTCGGTAGCTGTGGCTCGTGGGCTCAGTAGTTGTGGCTCACGGGCTTAGTTGCTCCGCGGCATGTGGGATCATCTCGGACCAGGGATCGAACCCGTGTGCCCTGCATTGGCAGGTGGATTCTTAATCACTGTGCCACCAGGGAAGTCCTGCATTCCTTGATTCTAATTTTAATCTCAGAAGTATTTTTGGTCACCTAAAAATGCTGGGTAAAAATCAATATTGAAACCAGAGGAGCAAACAAGAGTAAGCATTAATCTTTCACTTACGAATATATGGGTTGCCCAGGAGGGCTGTGTTGCATATGCTGCAAGGTGGTGCGGGTGCCTCTGTTCTACATGCTCTTCATCCTCTTCTGGGACCAGTGGGCCAACCGGGATTTTGTTATGGTGGTGATAACAGAAGTACAGAAGAGTGAGTCCTCTAGAGACACTCTAACTTCTGCCTACGTTTCATTGGCCAAAACAAATTATGCATCCAAACCCGAGTACAAAGATAGTGCTCAAGAGAACCTACACTCCGCCTACCATAAGGTGATGGCAAGAATAAATGTAATGGGATAAAAACTGCAATCACAGAAGTTAAAAGGAATCCATCCCACTTCGCCCACTAATGTCAGTTCTCAGAAGGTATAGCATACGTTCCTACAAATATCCTCACCTTCCACTTGGTACGTCCTCAGAAACCTTCTCCTGATCCAGACCTGTAGACGTTCTAGTGTGTTAGCATCTCTAGCTAATGTTGATGGTGATCGGATGTGGTCGTGGTACTGTCTTCCAGCATGGATTTGCCAGTGCAGGAGAGTGGGTGCATCTGTAAGGATTTGACGCCTAACAAAACACTCCCAAAGCTAGCTCATTCTTGTGGAGGTCAGCGAGGCAATTCTTCTGGTCTGGGCTGGGTTGAACTCCTCTGGGCTCACTCATATATCTGCAATCAGCTGGCAGATTGGCTAGAGGTTGGTTGATCCAGGATGACTTTGGCTACGACACCTGGGGTCTCTTTACATTGCCTGCCTTCCTCCCGAAGGATAACCAGGACTTATTCACCTGCCCATATCAGAGTCCCAAGAGTTCCAGAATGCAGGCAGCATGCTTGGGGAGTCAGTTCCAGATGGCACATCACTTTTGCCACATTCTATTGGCCAAAGCAAATCACGGGGCCCACACAAAATCAAGAAGTAGGCAAACAGACTTTACCTAATATGGGAAAAGTTGCAAAGTACTTTGGCCATGTTTGCAATTTCCCCTTACAGGGGTCCTCTATACCATATGTCCAGGAATGCATTAAATGTAGCAAAGCTTACCTTAGGTTTTGGTCTACACGGCGCTATTGACTTACAGAGTTAGAAGTCAGTTAGCAAGTTCAGACTTTGAGTCATGAACTATTGTCAAGTAAATTCATGTTACATTTGTATTTATGCTGTTGATCTGAACCAAAATATAATCCTTTGTATTCAATTTCATCTTCTTTGCTTCAGCCAGCTTTGATCCTTCCATAGCCATTCTTGTAACAATCCTCTGTATAACTTTTTAAAGAACTTGCCAAATTCTGAACAATATCGTCATGTGTTCCCTTAGCATATCTGGCATAAGCAACAGTTGTTATCTTAACAATTGGTTCTAACAACAAGTTAAAGACAGGGGTGATCACGTTTTCTAATCTTGCTGTATATTCAATGGCAACCATCATACAACAACATTCAAAGGCGCACATCTGGTCCCTGGTTACCACATGAAGTCACACAAGGATGAATCAACATTCAATATAACACAAATCCAATGGTTAGTCAGTGGCTCTTCAATTATTTTTTCAGTAGAGTCCTTTTTTTAAAAGATGAACTAGTATATGAAAATCCAACTTGAAAAACAGATAAACATGGGACTACTTTAGCTAGAAGAGGGCACATTCCTGAAGCTCTTCCTACTCAACTGCTCCCAACTCCATCTCCATCTCCCTTAAGGGATCTGAGGCCTCCTTGGAACAAAATTTGAAAACCACTGGATGAAACCAGTGTTTTTTGAAATTTGAGACACATGACCCTCAATAAGTAACGTATTTTACATAGTGACCCAGAACACGCACACACATAGATCACTAAATCAACTGTTTCTCAAGACAACTTCACCATCAGTGCAATATATTCTATGTTTTCTATTCCTTTCATTTCACTTTTGGAATATTGATCATGAACTACTGTATTGATTTTACAATCCACTAAACAGATCATGTCCCACAGTTAGAAGCCATTGGACTCAGTGACTTCTTAAAGAGATCTTTCAATGTTGAAACTCTATGGGTCTATTGTCCTAAAGCTTTCATACCCTCAATGTCCACTGTTTATTCTCAGGGATGAGAGAGGCTGGTGATGGGCACCACCAGAAAGAGCGGAAGTTAAGTTCTAGAGAAGCCATAATAATGCTCCCAAGAGTAAAGGAGACCACGTGCCCTCATGGACACTAATAAAATCAGTAGATGAGCTTGTGAGAAGAGTTTACTCTTGAGTCTGACTTACTGGAGTTAAATCCCCAGTTATGCCAGCCTGGGTTATTTGGGCTTACTTAATCTATCTGCATCTCAATAATTACCTCCTCTGATATTTAGGTCTGATAATTAGTATTTACCCTTCAGGGTGGTTAATAGCTTAAATAAGATAGTGCCTGTAATGCATGTAGCACAGCCAGGTACACAGTGAGTGGTCAGAGTTCCTTAGTATTAATAAGGGAGTAGATGGCTTTTTTTTTCAAAGGAGTGGGTTCGATAACCAAGACAAAATGTGGATTGATCTCTCTCCCTCCCCCATTTTAATAGTCAGAGGGATCTCTGTTCACATTTTTGCTCTGCCACGTAAGAGTTGTGGTCTTAACAGTGGTCTTGGTTGACTCACACTTTCTGAGCTTCAAGATCCTCAGCTGTGAATTGGGAATAACAGAACCTAACTGACAGAGTTGCTCTGAGGGTAGTTGAAATAATGAATGTAAAACAACTGGCACAGTGTAAGAGCTCAATAAAAAGGAAAGAGACACACAGAGAGAGAGAGACAGAGACAGAGAAACAGAGACAGAGAGAGACACAGAAGGAGAGAGAGAGAGAGAAACACCCTGACAATATTTGGCCAAAAAAAGGTATTTTGAAAAGCAACTGTTCATATTTTGAAAATGATTGTAGAACATTCCAAGTTGTGTAAGAAACAGCCAACCACAACCAAATCATATTGTTTTCTTAGCTATGATTTAGTGCTCTAAAATGCAGAGCCCTACCAGAAAGTTCCAGCAACATGCAGTCATAAAATTCATCACTCTTTGGGGTGTGTGTGAATGTGTGTGGTGTGTGTGTGTGAGAGAGAGACATCTCTTTGGCTCAGCAAACACAACTGTCTCCTGTGTGCCACGAAATATGTTGGGGTTACATGATAAGTTAGGCAAGTCCCTTCCATCAGGAAACCTATAATCAATCAGTATCTCAACCTCAATCCTTTTTTTACTGAGCACTTTCTATGTAGCAGGCACTGGGCCAGGTACTTTACAGACATCCTTTTACCTAATCCTCAGAGCAACCTGGTCACATAGGATTTGTTATTCTCATGTCACAGTCAAGAATCCCAAGGCCACATAACTATTAAGAGGCAGAGAAGCATGAGTTTCCCTAGATTCCATACATGTTGATGCCGGAGAAGGCGTAAGCTGCAAACAAACATCTGATGCGGTACTTTCGACTCGTAAGCTGTGTTCTGTCTCCAGTTCAATGCTGGAAGAGGAGCATTTCAAAGACAAAGAATGGAAGCATGAAGCAGTTAGCAAGAGTAAATTGTCGGAACTGCTGAGAGCAGATAGGCCACGAGCATCAGGCCAGCAAGCCGGGGTGTCTCTGATGTTTCTGGGAATAGAGCTTTATCTTAAACCTAAAAGAAAAAAGAGGCAGGGCAAGAATGTGAACCCAGATCTCTCTGACTACTAGAGCCTAAATCCTCTGTAACATCCCAGTTCTACTCCCATGGATTCGTAGATGTAGATATAAAGATCACGAGATGTAACATAAAATACCAACTGCATGGCACCTCTATGTGCCTATCCTAAGTATAGGGTAGTGGTTAGGAATATGGGCTTCAGACTCGGCCAGACCTGGCCTCACATTCTTGCTCTACCACTTAGCAACTCTAAAGTTCAAGAGAGAGAGAAAGTCAGACGGATACATCACAATAGAAAGTTTATGTAAATGCACACATACACATATACACGCTCACAATAGATTCACTGCGGAAGCGTACCTTAGAGAACATCCAATACAATGTCCTTACTTTGCAGTTGAGAAAGCCAACACTGGCTGGAAGGAAGACCACCAGGGAGGGAGCGCTGGGGGCATCAGACCCCCCACTCCAGTGTTCTTTCCAGAGCCACACCCCAGTCTACCTCTCTCTATAAATGTGCTCAAGTTTTCAAATGGTGACTCCCCAAATCAAAGGAAATGGCCGCCTCAGATAAAGCAGATCTTTGCAGAGAAAGAATGTCCATCGCATTCTGAGATTTTCCTCCATCTGCCCATTTGCAGAGGTCACAAGAAGGGCAGGGGAATGATTTCATGACATGACTCCTGGGTCTCCACACCCAAGAATGCAGGAAGGTTTAAATACATCAGACTGCAGGCAAGAATGCAGACAGGCTCCCCGACATGTTCTGTGCTTTTTGTTTTTTTTCCCTGATGGATACCATCAGCTGTCCTGTTGCTAAGAGACGGGAGTGGGTGGGAAAGGCCAACAGCCATATTTTTCAAATTTATCTACAAAACCGGTTGTGCCTCTGCTCTCTCCAGGGATTTGGCTTTCTTAAGAACAGGATATTACAACCCAACAGACAGAGAGAGTGAGAGGACTTTTTTTCGAGAAATGGATGGAGCTTTTCCTGGACCTTCAATGTCATCCAGCAGAGTCCTGGGAGCTGCCAATTACCGGTCTGATGCAATGTTTGGGAAAGAGCCGCAGAGTACACATGACTCAACAAAATATTCTGATTTGCATTCCTATCTCTTGGGAAGTTGCACTTATCAGCACCAACAAGTGCTTCGGGGTCGTAAGAGCTCTGGGCTGAGTTTGTCATCAGAGAATTAAAAGGAATTAAAAAGACAAGAAGAGGTTGTGGGAAGGTGAGTATTTGAATCACTCCGGGACTTTCCTTTTTGGTTACATTCCAATCGGACAGACCCAAACCTGGAAGAGTTATTCTATTGCTCAATGTCAAAAACATTCGGCTGGAATGCAGGACATGTGAACTTGGACACCCCCTGCAGCTTCCCTGTGTGGCTCAGTAGGCTGCATCCACTCTAAACACACTGGTCAGGAGAGCAGAGGCAGAGCCCAGGGCACATTTCATATAAAAAAGGCAGGGACCCAAAAGGTAAGCTCTCAACAGCATTCCTCCCCCTAGGCCTTTGTACTGACTCACAGTACACTCTGATGAGCCCAGCAGAGATGGAAAAGGAGCCCTTGGGAATAGGCTGGCAGATTTTTTGGTCCTTAGAAGAAAGCAAGAATGTGAATTAACTTACTCCTTCTCTGGGTTTGTACTTGGCCACATGAGCCCGAAAAAAACAAAAAAAGCAAAAACAAAAAAACAAAACAAAAAAATCTGCTACGATCGCTTATTGCCAAAGAACTCTAAGAGCAACATATAAGGGCATCTAATTTCCCATTCTGCCCCCTGCCCGTGGACCCCTCCCACCTTGGCTTAAATAGTCAAGGTAGCAATCCTTGTCACACTAGTATAAATGAGAACGTAACTCAATATACCCAAAAAACCCATTTAGACTTTGCAGCATGTTCCAGAGCTCAGTGCCCCAGCCGCTTGGCAGAACCTTACGACTAACTATATACAAATCACAGCATCCTCCTTTCCACCTCTAAAACTAGTACAGAAAAAAAGGAAGGCAGCACAAGCTATGTGTCATCAGCAACAGAGAACAATGGAGTTGAGTGCAGGGTACAGTGTGTGAGGGTCAGGGATACACAGGTTCTAGAAAATAAAAATACTTAACCTAAATCAAATGCTTACTGTGAAAAGGCAGATGGCAAGAACTTGATGGCTGTATCCTATTTAATTTTCACAACAACCAATGAGGTATCTACAATACCTTTTCAGATTTGCCACTCCCTAGGACAGACTAGTCAAAATAGCCTTGGAAGTCCCCACTACACAGAAGGTGAAAACTTACTGCTAAAGAGGGGTGATTATCCAGGCCAGCTGTCACAGATGATGCAATCTTTCACATAGGACAGCAATTAGCTGAAATAAATCCCAAACCACTGTTACCCTCAATCCCTAATTGCCCATCTGGGTTTGTGGTTTTTGTCAACCAAAAAGACACTTGGAGTAGCAAGTGAAAGGGCTGTTCAAAGAAGATTTTAGAATGAAGTGAAGCGTCTCTTTTTGGAAGACTGACAGGTGGGCAAGATACCAGGCAGCCAGCCAAGCTGAGTGAGACTAAAGGCAGGATGTCCAGAATTGAGCTGGTTGCCCTTTAACCTCTGGAGCTGGGGAGAAGGAGGTGGAGGTGGGCGGGGTCACAAGATTGGACTCCGCAATAACACTGACCTCAAGACAGATCCCACTGCTGTTTTGGTCATGGGCTGACGGTGTGACACGGACATTTTATTTATGGAGGCATCAGAATGCAGTGGCCTGGGCACCAGCCACCATGTTTCTCCCACACAGTCTATAAAACTCATTGTGTAAAGTCATTTCCCCCTTGTGGGAAAAAAAGGGTTGAACCAAATGATGGCAGGCATTCATGAGTTATCTATCACAAGATAAGGTCTGATCATATTGACATATCATCAATAGATAAAACAATGAGTCACACTGATATCTAGATTTATATTTTGAGAAGGCAATAAAAGAGTGTTTCAAATTCTCCCTTGCTTTGTCCAGAACGTAAAAACTAATGCCATTCTCACAATAGATGCCCCTTAAATAGAAAGATGCTTTGTCAAGGGTGGAAGAGAATGGTGATCACTACGAAGTTAAACTTTAATATTGTTTACTGAGGCTTTAGGAAAATGGCCCAAAGGAAGTGGTCAGCATCATATTCCTAGAACCCAGCACAGTGCAAATCACGTAGCAGTTGCTGAGTAAATCTTTGTTGAGTAAATCAGTGGCTCAAAGGAACTCAATTAGACAGAGTAAAAGGAGATCTTCCTCCAGTGAACATTTGGGGTTTTGTCCATTTAGGACAACTTGAGCCAGTCAATCTGTCCAGGCCATGACTTTCATCCCCACAGTCTTGCCCCTCATCCTATATTTCCTAGGTTGGTTAATGGTGCTTCCCCTCTATGAAATGCTCTTCCCCCACATTGGCCCGGCAAACTCCTACTCCTACTTTGAAAACCTTCTCAAATATTCCCTCTGCTGAAAGCCTGTTCCTGCTGCAGCTCTAAGGACAACTGACGGCTTCCTCTTTTGTCTGCACTTTGATATATAGCACAGAGCACAGTGCCTGGCAAACAGAGCCACCTCAATACATTTTGCTTAATAAGCAAATGAATAAATAAATGGTCAGCAAGAATACAGACAACTGGGGCTTCCCTGGTGGTGCAGTGGTTGAGAATCTGCCTGACAATGCAGGGGACATGGGTTCGAGCCCTGGTCTGGGATGATCCCACATGCCGCGGAACAACCAGGCCCGTGTGCCACAACTACTGAGCCTGCGCATCTGGAGCCTGTGCTCTGCAACAAGAGAGGCCGCGATAGTGAGGGGCCCGCACACCGCAATGAAGAGTGGCCCGCACTCACGGCAACTGGAGAAAGCCCATGCGCAGCAACGAAGACCCAACACAGCAAAAATGGATGAATTAATTAATAAACTCCTACACCCAGCATCTTTAAAAAAAAAAAAAATCCACTGTTGTTCCCTGCTTTAAAAAAAAAAAAAGAATACAGACAACTGAAGTAAATCAGTCTACAGCAATTAGATTCCTACGATGCATACTGCACTGTGCCCCTGCCTTTAGTTAGAATCACATTTCACATAAAATGTCTTGGAGGAGGTGGGTAGGGGAAAAATCTAGAAAATGAAAATCCATGTAGCTTTTGTTGTACTCCCAACAACCCTCAGACTATTTGGATTGAGCCCAATTAATAACATTCTCTAAAACTGAGTATCCAAAAGGGACATTAACGCCAATATCACCGCTTAAGTATTAACCATGTTAAAGTACAGGGTCCAACACCATCTCTGAAGGACTTCTACCCACTCTCTAAAGAAAAGACAAAGCAGAAGCAACGGCCTTCCTCCTCTGGAGACAGTATATGCTTTAAAATAATGTTGGTCATTTTCACAAGTCCCTTTGACTCATGCAATTTGTCATGCAGACACATATTTCCTCCTGGGCCTGTCCCATTTCCCCTTGGATGGGGAAGGATCATTCTAGCCAAAGGGGCCAAGTCCTTCAGGAGACAGATCTGGTCTAGGGTAGTAACCTCCAAAGCAGAAGCCCAAGGACCAGAGCTACAAGTGGTGGCCATGCAGAAAAGTCAGAATATCAAGGGGCTCCCAGCCATTTCCAAATTCAGTGGGCATCCACCCCACACAGAAAAGTTGTGGGGAAGCAACGGAGACAGTGGGACCTCTTCTTCTCTTGGCCAGCATTTTATTCTCTTCATGAAAGTTCTGTGACCTTTCAGGTCACAGAACATTCGTGCTTCTGGTGAGGAAGTATATATGTCTGAATACGTACATTTCAAATCCCCAGGAATATGTCGTGAAGGGCACACAGCAAACTTGTCACTGTGCTTTTCTCTGGAGGGATTGATGGGTGACCAAAAGGAATTTTTACTATCCACTCCAGATGCTCCTGCCTAGTTTGATTTTTTTCAACACAAACACCTATCAATTTTGAAATTTTTAAAAATTAATAGGGCTTCCCTGGTGGTGCAAGTGGTTGGGAGTCCGCCTGCCGATGCAGGGGACGCGGGTTCGTGCCCCGGTCCGGGAAGATCCCACGTGCCGCGGAGCGGCTGGGCCCGTGAGCCATGGCCGCTGGGCCTGCGCGTCCGGAGCCTGTGCTCCGCAACGGGAGAGGCCACAACAGTGAGAGG
>NW_006783414.1:4334656-4355221 GCF_000442215.2 Lipotes vexillifer | reverse complement strand
GCGGACTGCACAAAAAAAAAAAAAAAAATTAATAAAGTTGTCAAAATGGGGATAAATGATCGGTTTGCGACAGTTTGACCTCAAAGGCTTTCCTTCTCCCGGCAGCTCTGAGTTTCTGTTCTGTATGATTTTCCCACCCTAGTCATGGAGCCTCTGGGGGCACAGATTCTCTTGCATTTCAACTTTTACCAGATCTCTTAGGAGGGAATGGGGGGCTCACAGGGAAGAGAAGATGCTCTGGTCCCAGCACCGGGTTGAGTCTTTCATGACCTCATTTTGATCCTCCTAAAACCTCCAGAACCTATGTACTGGCTGCATTCTGAGGATGAAGTTCAGAGACTTCATGAACATGCTCTGGCCACACAGTGACAGAGCAGGAATTAGAACTCAGAACTGCCAGGCATCCCAGCTCCTGCTGTGGCAATGTGCTCCTCGCTCAGTTCTAATGACCCCTGTCCCTCAGCTTCTCCTAGGAGTCCTGGCCGGCCCATGACATCCCCACTAGACCAGTCCCGGCCTCTCCACTCACCCACTCTCACATCAGAAGTCACCCTTTCCAGATGAGTTGAGAAGGAAAATGCAAAGCTCATGCATTTTACTACCCCTGGGGCTCCGGCGTGTGAAGCCAGTGCGATCAGCAACTTCTCACTACCAAATTACAAGGCTTATTCTTGGACTTCCTCATCGTTCATGGTATGATTTGAATGCCCAGGTTTCTCATCCACCTGTCTGCTCCATAATAAGTTCACTCATGTCCAAAAAAAAAAGAAAAGAAAAAGAACAACTGAAGGACAGAGGAGACGTGACCAGTATGAAAATGTCTGGGGGGGTTTTAGTCAAAGTTGGTCCAGAATGAGTCAGCAGGGAGATGTGGATGACAGGAGAACAAATTTGAACTTTAGCAACATTAAAAGGACTAAAGTGCCAAGAATGGAGAAAGTAATCAAGCTCCTTCACGTAGCACAAGGGCAAGTGTCTTGAGCCTCAGTTTCCTTGTTTGTGGAATGGAGCTCATGACAAAGAACAAGCAAGTAAATTGTTTAGCAGAGCACATAGTAATCCCTCCAGAAACAAAGCCATCTTTGTCACTTTCTCAACAACACTAAGAGGAGGTACTATCAGTCTATTTTACAAATTAGGAAACGAAGGTGACAAAGCTCTCAAGTGGCAGAAAATGACTAAGACCAGGTCTGCCTGACTCTGAAATCCGTTTTCATAACCACTAAGCTGCACTTCCTCCTCCAATAGAAAATTTAGAACAAAAAGAAAATCCCCATAATCTCATGACCCAAGAGGTAAACGCTTTTACACTTTTAAATACTTTTAGATTTTCTTCTGTACATTCATAAATATTATTGTTCAAAGTTGAACAATACTACATTCTATTTTATAACTAGCTTTTTTACATTTGCCAGTACGTATTATAACCATACTCCCAGGTCAATAAACATTTATTCCTGTAGTCATTCTTGATGGCTCCTTAGTATCTCTTCATATGAACGGTGAACATGCTGTAATCTATTCAACCAGTCCCCCATCACCGGTATTTAAGTGGTTACATTAAGTTTTTCACAAATGTAACCAACGCTGCAGTAAGCATCCTTGTAGCTAAGTCTTTCTTTTAACTATTATTGTTAAGGTTGTATAGAAGCACCGGGGCTGGTTCTCGGTTAGCAACTTGGTGGATAATGAGACTTTATGCCCTGTTCCCTGAGAAAAGTGTGGAGGGACTGACTGGTGTCATCCTACCTAGAGAGGTCAGATTCCAGAGACAAGAGTGGGAACAGGACCACCATCCTCAAACAGGACCACTGTCGTCAGATGGCTGGGGAGGTGCCTTTGGCACTGCGACTGAGCTTTCTCTAACGATCTTGAGTGAGTAGGACCACAGGGCAGTAGAACTGTGCTGACTGTGCAAAAGCACTTCTCCACAAACTCAATTGTCAAAGGACGCGTTAATCAATCTGCCTCAAGAAATGACAAGTTCCCCAAGATGTAAGAAGCTCAGTTTCATGCTGACCTCCCCCATTCCTCAGGGCTGTTATAGAAGAAAGTAATCAGTCCTCATTTTAGGATTGCCTGAATTTGGAAAATCTAAACTCTGTCTCTGACTTACCAACTTACAATTAAAGTTGGGAACCTACTAAAAAAACAGGCACTTTACAAACATATCTTGTTTAATTCACAGAGTGCTCTAATAAGGAATGGAGTGCAAGGAGATAAACTAACTTACCTCAATGAACACGACTGGTAAGTCCCGGGAATTCAAAGTTAGATTTTTCTGATACTAAAACTCTTGCAGTCAGATATAGTGTTACAAGAAGATTAAAAGAATGGCTTTTAGAGGAAAATAGACTTGGGCTCAAGAATATTCCTTCACTTAATAATAAAGTTTGCATACTTTGTTCAGTAAAGTATTTTAATTCTTCTCTAAAATGAGCCCATCTGTGTTATCCATGAAGACTTTTGAGCTCCCCAGCTTCCTGAGACGAAGTCTGTAACACACTAATACACTTCATTTGTTCATTAATTCATTCATTCACTGCTGGGCCCTGGACTAGGTGCCATGACTGTAATGAATGACCAATATGGTGGTAGAGCCTGGCCTAATGGAGCTTCCAGCTTCATGGAGAAGACAGATCCTAACATGTGACAATAGTCAAGGGTGGCGAGACTACTACAGGGAAAAGCAAGATGCTATGGGAACACATTGCAGGCACCTCACTTTGTCAAGGGGAGTGAGGGTAAGTTTCATAACCGGATGCTATCTAAGCTGATCACTACAGGAAGAGGAGGTGGTAACAGAGAACAAGGTACTGGGTGAGCAGATTACTTAAGGGATAAGCATGAGGGAGTGAGAGGTCATGGTAAGGCTGGAAAGCTTACCATGAGCCCCTCAAGCTTACAGCAAGAGCCCCTGTAAGTACAATTAGACTTCACCTTGAGGGCGATGGGGCTCCACAGTGCAGGGTTTGAGCCAAGAAGGAATGTAAAGAGATTGACATTCAGAGAGCTCACTGGGGTACATGAGTGGACTAAGGGGGGCAAGCCTGGAGGCAGAGGCTTCAGGGAGAGCTTCACTCCAGAGCACCCGGGTGCACAGAGATTTTCTTTCTGAATTCTGTGTAGAGCTTAACATGTTAGTTTCCACTAGGATGTTAAAAAGCCAAACCAAGAAATATTTTGGTGTCAGACTCCTTTATCCTTCTTTGGTTCCACTATGCTTAAATCATAGCAATTCAGAAGACTCCCTTGGTAAACAGAGCAGAATTTTTCCAATTTCTGGCCCCAAAGGTACACCTCCACCGAGCCTCAGCCTCAAGCCAGTGCAGGAGATGGAGAGGGAGGGAAAGCTGGAAGAATCAGGAAAACCAGTTCTTAATAATAATAGGTCTCCCCCATATAATAACAGCTCTGGTTTACAGAGCACTTTCACAGACATTCTCACAGTCAATGGGGAGTCGGGGGAGGAGGGAACCGGGCAATTAGCATCAGCCCCACCCTTTCAAATAGGACCACTGGAGATTACAAAATCGGTGAGTAGTGGGGCTGGGAATGCAAGTTTTATGACTCACTTCACTGCCTCAGCTCCCTCCCTTAGAGCTATTTTTTGGAAGGTGAGAGTGGTCCTTTGACAGCATCTGTGTGCCCATTACCTCCTAACAATGGGAAGTCAAGGCTAGGAAAGGACACCTGAGTGGATGGGGCACAAAACAGGACAGTTCTGAATGTCATGGGCAGGGGATACTAATAACAAGGAAGCGTGCTCTCAGTGTGTGCCCGGGCTGGGGGCGAGCTGGATGTACCAGAGGCAGGAAAATGCTAGCATGTGTCTATGCCCAATGGGATTGCGTCAGGGTGAGGAATGCGGAAAGGAACGACGAGTAGGAACTCCACACAAGAGTCAGGGGCTGCTGGATAGATGAGCCTTTCAGCAGAGTCTGAAAGCCCATCTAGAGGTCAGGAAGCAAAAGCAAATTCCACAAACAGCCCCGCCGTTTTTTGAGCGAAGGGCATTCAGGTAAAGGGTGCTCGCTCCGGCGCTTGTTCAGGTCACCAAAGAGCTGATACGAAGCAAGACCTGAGGCTCTGTGTCTGGACAACTCGGTTGAAACCCACAGAGCAGAAACCAGCTCACGTGGCCCTGCCAGCCCCGGGGTCTGGCAGCTGACCAGGAAGCTGTGAAAGGTTCCTGTTTGGGGAGCAGTTGAGCTGTGTCCCTCCCACCCCCAGAGAACCACAGAAAGGAATTTTGCAAGGCTGATCCACAAACAGCCACCTAGGAAGGAAGGAGGGAATGGTTTCCCAGGATCCTGCTGGAGGCCCACATCAAAATGGCCCTGTGGACAACATTCTGAAGTGGGGCAATTCAGGGCACATGCATGTCAAACCACAGGCACCCTTGGCACTTCCTGCAGACCTACCATACCCCAAATCCTATGCAAAACCCTTTATGTTTAACCCCATTCAATCCTTACAACACCCCTGCTCTGTGTTGAGGAAACCAAAGCCCAGAGTGGGTTAGCAATCTGTTCAAGGTCGCATATGTAATGAACTGCAAAACTGAGATTTTCTGGGAGGCCTAGAAGCTCAGAACCCATGTCCTTTCCACTCCCCACAAAACCTTGTGAGTTTGTGTGCTTGAAATAGCACAGCAGGGAGCGGAGAGGAAGAGGATGTGCAGCAGGGTGGACACTGTGTCTTAAGCCACCACCCTGACTCACTCCCCTTCATAAGCATCTAATGACAGCTGAAGTGTCTGCCTTGGGGGAGTGGGGTTTCTAGAATAGTACTGCGGAGGGGAATCCAGACTGGCTGTGACTGGGGCATGAATCAGCATCGTGACTTCCAGGTTAAAGAGGAAGCCTTAATTAACAGCAGCCCCAGATGCAAAAAGAACAGTGTCAAGGCTTTCTGACAAGCTTAGGACTCAAAGGGACTATATCTTGGTTTCCTGTTTCCAACTCCAGCCTTATTTCAAACCACTTCCTAAGATGCAAACTGTTCGCAACCAAGCCTTCCTACAGTTCACCAATATGAGGACCCCCATTCAGCCTCTGCTCTTTGGTCCTGCAATGGTCTCCACTGAGAATGGTCTTGACCTCTCCTCTGCCTCTCTAAATCTGACCCATATTCCCCGGGGTCGGGGTGGGAGATAAATTAGGAGTTTGGAATTAACATATACACACTACTGTATATAAAATAAGCAACAAGGACCTACCGTATAGCACGGGGAACTCTACTCAACATCTTATAATAACCTAAAATGGAAAAGAATATATATATGTATGTATGTATATATACACACATATGTGTGTATGTGTTTTATATATATAACTGAATCGCTTTGCTGTACACTTGAAACTAACACAACATTGTAAATTAACTAAACTTCAATTAAAAAAGAAAAAAAAGCTGAACCCAAGTCTTCCTTTCCACAAGATCTAGCCAGACCTAGCCTAGTACAGAAGAGTGAGTCCTCTAGATGATTCACTGAGTCATTCATTTGGACAACATCTGTTAAGCATCTGCAATTCCTGGGCACCACGGAAAATATTAGGATGCAGTGAAAGAGGACTGTCCCCGCCCTCTTTGCCTAACAGGAAGGGGAAATACATGGCAACAGAGCATAATAAGAACAACAATAAGAGCTTGGAAGATGCTTCAGTGTTACAAAATGCTTAACTTTTCTGGGTTATGGAGGGTTCAGGAAGCCTTTCAGAAGGAGGCAGCACCCCAGAGATGTTTTGAATGGTGGGTGAGATAAATGAAAAACCTTTTACTTGGATTCAAGAGATCTGTGTTGTAGGTAACAGTCTTCTTCTGTCTGTGCTGACCTGGAGCAGGTCATCCCACCTCTGAAACTCATGAAGGGGTCGGACTGGCACAGCAGCCAACATCTCACTTGCTTGAGCTCTGGTCTGACCGCCTAATTATTGCTCATCTCACATCTTGCATCTCCAAGTCTCTATTTCCTTGTATGTAAAATGGAGATGCTAATAACCAAACCTCGGGACTCTAGAAAATTCAACAGAAGAATGTATGGGAAAGTGCTTCGGAACTGTTAATATGCTGTGTACTGGAAGGGATTGTGTGGCTGTAGGTCATTTCTCCACTGGATGAAGCTTCTCTATGTCTTTTTCAGGGGGTCTAGCCCAAGGATGGACACACCATATAAGCATCATAACACCTGCTGAATTGAGCCTTACTTTTCACACACACACACACACACACACACACACACACACACACACACACACATTGTTATCCCTGAATCTCAGAATATTTTCCTCCTTCATTCCTATAAAAACTCTGTCCAAACCTCACTCTGCCCAAATCCCCAGCAGCATCAATCCCACCGTAGGACACTTTAATTCATCCCTTCCTTTTGGTATTAATTACAGTAATTGACTTGCTTCTCTCCTCCTCACCATGACTCAGCCACCTGCCTGCCACGTGTGAGCACCATTTGGGGGTCCTACCTTCTGAGTGTCCCTTGAGGCATCTCAGACCTCCCCTCCTTGCCGGTGCACATGGTTGGTGAAGCTGCCGTGATCATCACAACCACTTACTGAACACGTGCTCTGCGATCAGGCTCTGTGACAGCCTCTCACTGACCCTCACAACAGCTCTATGAGATGGGAATTATGATTCCCACTTGACTAATGGTAATTGCTATCACAGAATGAACTCTTATGATGTGCCAGGCACTGTACCAAGTGTCTTATAAATATAAACTCATTTTAATCTTGGCTACAATATGATGAGCAGCTGTGTTTTTAGTTCCATTTTACAGGCAAGGATACTAAGGCACAGGGAGGTTAAGTAATCTTCTCAAAGTCACAAATTTAGCAGCTGAGGAGCTGGGATTCAAACCTGGGACTCTGACGCAAGGTCATTCTGTAACGTGGCCAGTTAGACGAGACCTGACAGTGACCTAAAGGCAAGGTTCACAGTATCAAAATAGACATTGCTCCTGTGTCACACTGAAGGCTGCAGCTTATTTGGGGACAGCTATCTCTCTGGGGTCTGATTTTGTCACTTCTTTGCCCTGAGGTGGCTTCAAGGCCACCTCACTAAGGAGGCCTTCTGTTTCTTTGTCACAAGCTGCTAATTCCAGATAGTTATAAAAGGTAGGAAGCAGATGTTAACCACATGCGTACCTCTGCAGCCCAGCTGGACACCACTCCGCACTCCACTCGTTCCTTTCCACCTGCCTCTGATTTGCGGAAAGGCCATAAGTCAGTTTCAAATGCACGTGAGAGCCTCAGCCCCAGCCCCATATCAAATGCTAAGTGTCACTGTAACAAATAGCTGTAAGAAAGTATGGATTTTATGAACTTATATTAGAGAGATCCTTAATATGACAGACTCTCTTAGCAGTTTGCCAAAACCTGTTACCTCTTCTTCCTGGGCACACAGGACGACATTTCCCAATCTTCCTGGCAGTTGGTTTTGGTCATGTGACCAGGCTATAGCCAATAGGAACTGAGATAGTATGATACACAACGCTTCCTTGTCTGGCCCCTAGGAACCTTCCTTGGATGCTCTCTTCCATGCTCTTTTTGCTTCCAGGTGACTGGGATAGGGGTCAGCGTGATCTTGGAAGCCATGGGATGTGGATGGCATGTAGATGGATGTAGACTCAGAGTCTCTGAATGCCCACATGGAGCAGATTTCCCAGCTGTCACTCCTGGGAATCACCCTGACACATACTCAAATCCTATACTTCTTAAAATGCACTATATTTACTTGTTCATGAATATCTTTACCCAGTAGAGCATAAACTCATTGAGGACAGGCATATTTAGATCCTCACTGCCTAGTAAAGCACCTGGCAAAAAGTGGTACCCAATAAAGGCTAAAGGCTTATTGAGTTATCAATATCAGATGACTTTATTAAATTCATGAGCTGCTTCTTGTTTTTTGTTTATTCTTCTTGGTTTTGTTTCGTTTTGTTCATAACCCTGATTGGGGAGGTGTTCTTGGGAGAATACAATAACTATCTCATACCCACAGGCAGATGCTTAAATTTCATCCTTAGAGTATCATCACTTTGATGTAAAAATTTGAACTCTCCTTACATACAAAGTGACCTGAAACAGTAATGCTTTAAGCGATTGAGTCATTGATACCTCTGTGTGAAAGAGAAACCAGAGTCACTTTTGTAGAGGACCAGAGAGAATTGAAGACCCTTAAAGAAAGAGAGGTTTCTACTTCCAGCCAAATAGAAGTAACAGCGATAGGATTTGCTTTTCCACCTGAAATAAGCAAAAAGCAGACAATGAAATAATGATTCACAAAACACTGGACATCAGGCAATGGGCACGATACCTGAAATATGGTGTGGAAATAAAGAATACTGGCCAAGGAGGCAAAAGACCTGGGTTCTAGCTCAAGTGAGCCCTGTAATTGCCCCCAACTTACTGCCTTGAGAAAATTTCCAGGCCTCAGCACAGGAAGGAGGAACTCAGTCAGAGCCCAGCAACCAGGGTGAGTTGAAGAGATGAAGCTGGAAGTCCAGTAGAACAACGTGGTTAGAGTTCACAGAACCCAGAACCAGACAGGAGAGAGCTTCACAAAAAGACATCTTCAGAAGTCTGCACTGTACACTTATTTGAATGGTTAAAATGAAAAAGACTGACCATAGCAAGGGCTGGCAGGGATGCTGAGGAACCGGAACTCTCCCATACTGATGGAAATGTAAATGGTATGAACACTTTGGAAAACAAAGTGTTTGGCAGCTTTTTTAAAAGTTATACATATTCCTACCATATAACCCAGCCATTCTACTCCTAGATATTTTCACAAGAGAAGTGAAAGCCTATATCCAACAAAGACTTGTACAAGAATGTTTGTAGCAGCTTTGTCTGAGATAACCAAACATTGGAAACAGCCCTTATGTCCATCAACAGGTAAATGGATACAGACACTGAGATACAGCCCTATGATGGAATACCATACAGCAGTAAAAAGGAACAAGTGATTGATATATGCGACAACGTGGATGAATCTCAAAATAATTATGCTGGTCGAAAAAAGCCACACATACAAAAGGGCATATAATGATTAACTCCATTCACATGAAATTCTAAGAGATGAAAACTAATGTACAGCAACAGAAAGCAGATCATTTGTTGCCTTAGGGATAGGTGGGGATGGAGGGGCACACAGGTAGGGGCGGGAGGAAGGGATTATAAAGGGACACAAGAAAACTTTTGGGGTGATTGATATGTTCATTATCTTCATTATCTTGATGCAGAGAGGTTTACATGGGTGTAAATACGTATGTCAAAACATAGACTGTATACTTTAAATCTGTCAGTTATACATAGATGAAGTTGGGTTTGGTGTTTTTTAAAGAAAACAGAGGTGTAGATGTCAGTAATAATGAAAGCTCCTCAGTCTTGCATAAAATGAGCTCTAAGAGACACATCTGCCCCATGATTCAGTTATCCCAGGAAAAGTCTCATTCAAGCGTCTGCTGGGACCTCCCCAGAGGTGGCTGATATAGAAGAAAAGAATATTAGGCAAGAAAAAAAAAAAAAAGGCCTGGTTTCTAGCTCAGAGCCTCCTTTTACACACCGTGTGTCTTCGCGTGGAAATGCCGTCATGAGCTGATGGGGCAGGGGCCAAGCTTTCATCGTGGGAGGCGGCAAGACATAACATGTTGAACAGCAAGGCTTTGCAGCCTAGATTCACGGGGATTGGTTTTTCAACCTTGTCATGGAAGAGAAACGACATAAAAGGGTGTACAAAGCCTAAGTGCACAGTGATGACTTTTCACACCCTGAGCCCCCTCTCCCAAGTGATCCGCATCCAGACCGAGGGTCAGAACATCATCAGGACCCCAGGAGCCCTCCTCGTACTCCCTGTCAATCACCACATCCACCCAACAAACCTCGACTGGATTTCTGCTTCCTCCCCATTAGCTGTGTGTCTTCTGGTACATTTTCTAATCTATAAAGTGGAGTTAATAGTGCTAATTTACAAGTTTTATTTGTTAATGAAAGAAGAAAATGATATAACATGTTTAAATCACCTAGCCCAAGGCCTAGCACATCAGAGGTGTTTCATACCTAGGAGCTCCCTTCCCGAAAAGAAGCTTGGAAGGGCCGGAGCCCAAGGGGCAGGGGAGACTGAGTGGGGAATGCCTTAGCAGTACACCCCTGGGTGAGTCACTTAGCCTTGCTGGGCCTCTGTCTCCTGTCCTGTACAATGAAGGCCCTGTAAATGCTGGGCTCAACATCACACCCCTCCAGGGCACCTTGCAAGGATGGAATAAGACATGGCCTTTGCAGGGATGGAATAAGGATGCAAGGATGGAATAAGACATGGCCTTTGCAAGGATGGAATAAGGATGCAAGGATGAAATAAGACATGGCCTTTGCTCCTTAAGAACTCAGAATCCAGACCTCTGCAGTCCTTATCAGCCATAAGTGGGAACCCAGTTTCTGTGCAATGGTGTAAATAGACGTGGATGCACCAACGGGGAGACCAGTGTCCCCTTTATCCGACTGCTCATCACATACACCAGAAAGCTTTTAAAACCAGAGTATCGCCCCCTCAGCCTCCCAAATCAGAATGTGGATGTGTTGCTAACCCCAGGGGATTCTGGTGCTAAGGGTCTGCAGCGTGCACGTGGGAACCGCTAGCAAAGGAGTTCCAGTGAAAGCTGTGCTGAGCCCAGGACATACAAGTAAACCACTGCTTTTTAAAATACAACATCTCTAAGACCAATTTGCTTCCTCTTCATTTGCCTCGTCCCCCTAACACGTGCCAAAAACGCACTCTCACTCGTTAAGAATGTCCAGCTGTTTGAGCTCCAATCAAGCAATTCATTTCTTCTTTCAAACCAGGGTCTGAGTTCTCCATCTCTACTGAACGTGGGCTATCAGGAATGATTTCCCTGGTTTTTTGTTTGTTTTTTCGGCCGTGCCATGCGCCATGTGGGATCTTAGTTCCCTGACCAGGGATCGAACCCGCGCCCCCTGCGTTGGAAGTGCGGAGTCTTAACCACTGGACCGCCAGGGAAATCCCGATGATTTCCCTGGTTCTGAAAGCACCTGATGATGAGGTGACAAGTCAGTCCCAGGGCCTCCTCTGAACAAACAGCCACCCAGCATGGAGATCAAACTGTTCTGTCAACCGGCAACTAGCACGGATGACCCCTACACCTGCGGTCACGGTGCTGATGGTGAGTGACACCCATCATTGTGGATGTCTATAAGAGCCTTCCCAAAGAACGGACCTCTGCATTCCATTTCCAGCCACAATTTGTGCAAAATAAAGATTAATGATTAATAATAGTAGTAGCAATGGCCAGCATTCACAAGGCATAGACCATATGCCCAGAAATCCTTGGGCACTTTGCATATGTTATTTCATTTAATCTGTGTTACAGATTGAATTATTGGTCTCAATTCTTTATCCCTTTCTTTTTGCCCTTATCCATGCCCTTTGCCAGGTGACTTTTTAGTTCTCCCTAAAGATGGAGTGTACTTCCCTACTCCTTCCCCTCAGACAAGTCTAGACTAAGTCAGCCAACCCACAGACATATGAGTAAGAAAAGTGGTTGTGGGGCTTCCCTGGTGGTGCAGTGGTTGGGAGTCCGCCTGCCGATGCGGGGGATGCGGGTTCGTGCCCCGGTCCAGGAAGATCCCACATGCCGCGGAGCGGCTGGGCCCGTGAGCCATGGCCGCTGAGCCTGCGCGTCCGGAGCCTGTGCTCCGCAGCGGGAGAGGCCACAGCAGTGAGAGGCCCGCGTACCGCAAAAAAAAAAAAAAAAAAAGATAAGTGGTTGTGAGCTGAAATCACCAAGTATTGGGGTGATCTGTTTCATAGCAACAACTAACCAATTCCGTCCCCTAGAATGGACCAGGATCCAGTTCTGAGTGACTTGGAAGGTTTTCCTCCCTCCCAGCTGCCATTCCATAAAATTTCTGTCCCATTACATCACAGATCAGTGGGGGATTCTGCTCCAGCCTGCAATCTCATCTCATATGCAAATGTCATGATATCTGCAAAAGGAAAACCCCATAAAATACTCACTGCTAAAATGATGTTGGATATAACTGAATCTTGGTTTGATTCAGAGGCACCTCAGCATTCTGATGGCTCAAGGCCATTCATACAAACAGCAGGTGTGGAAATATTCAAGGTATGTCATGGTTCTTACGTATCTAAATTTCTTGTTGAAACCATATGGTATGTGACAGAAAGAGAGATAACCAGGCCTCATTTGCCTCCTGTCAGAAGTATACATCCCCGATAACTTAGTATTCTTGCCTGAAAATCAAACCTGAATCCAGTCAAGTGCCTAAGTACCATTTACAGAAAATAGAGTAAACCACAGGGATGCAGCCTGAAAATCTCAGACACAACAGACAACTCAGTTTATTCCATAAACAAAGTGTGAGGAAAGGGGGATGCTATGGGCTGAGTCGTGTCCCTTCTAAAATTCGTACATTGAAGCCCTAACACCAAGTACTTCTGAATATGACTACCTTTGGAGACAGAGTCTTTAAAGAGGTAGTTACGTTAAAATGAGGTCATTAGGGTTGACCCTAATCCACTATGGCTAGTGTCCTTAGGAGACATTAGGACACACAGGACAAAAGGGAAAAAACCATGTGAAGATAGGAGATAACGGCCATCTACAAGACATGGTGAAAGACCTCAGAAGAAACCAAACTGCCAACACCTTCATCTTGGACATCTAGTCTCCAGGAGTGTGAGAAAATAACTTTCTGCTGTTTAAGCACTCTCCCACCCCAACTCACCCACCTGTGGTACTTTGTTACAGCAGCCCTGGCTAACTAACACGGAAGAGGAGACTATGATGGAAAGAAAACTAAGAGTCGTATCAACCAACTGCAAAGGATGGATTTCATTTAAATAATGATTCAAACAAAAAGCTGAATCCCACACACATATTTGTTGAGCACATAGGAGGTTCTCAATAAATATTCAAATGAATGAATCCATGTTTGTCCCTTATCTCCAGAGCTGGTGCTTGGTGCCTTTTCATGGAACTGAAATCAGCCTCCAGTGATTTCCACGACTGGTCAGTCTTTCATCCCAATTTCTGATATCACCCAGAAAAAATCTTTCCTCCCTTCCCAATGTGAACCAGTTTCTGTGAGCTGTGCGTCTCCTCTTTCCTACCCTCAACACCCTTGCTCCTTCACCTGTTTCCATCTCCGGCCACCAGACCCTCCCCCATCAACATGCCGGCCACTCACCCCAGACAGCCCAGGTCCTACTCCTTTCTCGGGAGCTTGCTGCTCCCTTTGCCAGAGACCATTCCGGCCCCAGGTATCTGCCCAGCCTACGCCTTTGCATTTTTCTGGTCTCTGCCCAAATGGTGCCTCTTCAAAGTGGTTTTCCTGACCTTCCCTGCTAAAAAGAGCATCCCCAGCCTCTCTAGTCCTTCTGCCTTTAGCCTGTGTCACTGCTTATTTTTTGGCCGCGCCATCCATGCAGCATGTGGGATCTTTGTTCCCCAACCCAAGATCGAACCCATGCCCCCTGCAGTGAAAGTGCAGAGACTTAACCACTGGACCACCAGGGAAGTCCCACTGCTTTTCTTACAGCACACAATATATACATTTATTTACAGCTTTCCTTTCCGTCCACTAAACCACCAGCTCCCTGAGAGCAAGGATTCTGTCTGAACTCCCGCGGCATCCCCAGTACTTAGGACAGACTCTGTCGCATGGCAGGGGTTCCCTCAATAGTTTTGAATGAATAAGTGAAGGACAGCTGTTGTTAAAGTGGGACTTTCTGGTTCCCAGGACAAATATCTTTTCTTATTTTCCTTCTTCCCTTTAACAGGACTCAGCAAGGAGCCTCTAGCAAAGGAAGCTCTGTCAGCCGGCCACACTGCCCCTTCAGCACCCCCCTCCCTCCAGACTGCCCAGGCTGCAGTTGGACAAGCCGGCAGCCACGCTGTGGCCATCTGCAGACCTCCAGGCCTGGGGCAGCTCAGCCATGGAGACAGCGGGGCTCCATGGGGACACCTGATTCAGGCGGACTCACACCACCGGGACACATGCGACTTTCTCCCGCTGAGCCTCTGTTTACAAATCTGGGTAAAAGAAGGACAGGAATCCCAACAACATGCGATTCGCAGAAGCTGGCCATTGCCTCCCGTTCCCATTTTTTCCTCATAAGAAGGCAGTGTGTAGAAATGTTGTCATCAGCTTGACTTTGAAGCCACCCAGACCCAGTTCATGCCCAGCTGTCACCTTTATTTACCATCCTTGTGACTTTGGACAAGTCACGTAACCTCTGTGAGCCTCGATTTTTTCCATCTTTTAAAGGAAGGTAATGATGCACACTTGTTATCAGAATTATAACCAATATATTAAAGAGAGCTGTCCATGGAAGTCCTTCAAAAATGTGACATTATTATTTACATTTCCAGTATGTCATTTCAGGTAGGATCCTGGAGTTGTCCTGGACTCCACTCTCTCCCCAAAACAACTGACCACCACTGGAACCATTCTACCTCTTAGTATATCACGAATCCATCTACTTTTCCCTCTCCCTGTGAGGGTCCCCACAGAAGACTTGTCGTTACAAGAACAGACTCAGGAGCTGTCAGCCTGGAATTTTAACCACGTCTCCATCACTCTCTAGCTGGGTGATCTGGAGCAAGTTACTTCTCTTCCGTGTGACTCAGTTTCTGAATCTGCCAAATGGGGATGACAATGCTAGCCGTGGAGCAAACACTGTTGATTGACTGCTTTAAAGCCTCTCCCCACCCGCTTCCCCTCCCGCCTCATTGCCACCTTCCCTATGGGAACTTGGAACCCAAATCTCAAAGTTCCCAGCCCTCCTTGTAGCCAGGGGTGTGTGTGTCTCATTCTGGCCCAAGAGATACAAGCCAAAGTTGGCCAGTAAGTGCTGACAGAGTTTGAGATTTAAATGATCATATTGCTGTGAATGCTTAGGAACAGGCTTGGCAAGTAGTGCATAAATGCTTGGGGTATGAAGGTAGAAAGGTAGAAATTGTGCATGAGTCAGAATTCAGCAAGAGGGATGAGGTGAGGGCTGGGGCGCTAGGAGAAGGCTTCAGGGCGGTGGATGGTTCTAGAAGAGAGGATAAGAGGAGGGTGGACACAGGACGCAGGCTTTGTCCAGGAGAGGAAGAGCATGTGTTCAGGCACACTTGAGCTCTGGGCCTGGACACTCCCACCCCAAGCTGCCCCAGGACCATCTCAGAAGAAGCCTGTCCCTCGAGGGAAGCCAATGAAAGGGTCAACTCCAGGGACCCACCATTCATCATCAGACTTTGAGTGCTGATGAGTTGGTCTCCACATCGCCTGGTTTACAGAGAGAGCATTCCAGTTGCCGTAAGTGTGAACAGTGTCTTTCATCTACACTGCCCGGCAGCCTGCTAGCCAGACAGGGCAAAGCTTTGTGGGCAGCCCCAGGGCAGAGGGCTGCAAACAGCAAGGTCCCCTGGGCTGGCCTGGAAGAGCAATAGTGACCAGAGCCCCACTCGGGAGGTGGGAGAGGGGGATGGGAAGCAAACTGCCGTGTCTGAAAGCCCCTCAGGTACCCTGTCCCCAGCACAACACTGAACCAGGCCCCTGTGGTGGCATGGAGGTCATGGGCAGCAAAAAGAGAAGAGGAAAGTTCCCCATGAAGGGATCTGCTCTGGCCAAAGAGACCTCTCCACACTTTCCTGATTCTGGAGGGTGCCTCCCATTCACCCAGCCACCCACGGGGTACAACAACAGATACTGGGGGAGAAGCCAGTGAACAACCAGGGGGAACTATTCCCCTGAAAGTGTGGCTCTGAGATACTCCACTGGGGTGACTCATCACTGTGCAGAGGGTGTGTCCAGAGGCTGAGACTGAGCCGGGCTGCTGCTTGCCCCAGCACGGAGATTTCTCAAATATGTAAAAGGTTATATTATGCTGGGCACTCAGTAGCCCTTCTGAAAACATGTTTTAAATACCTCCAGTGAGCGGGTGGGGAGAAAGGGAACCCTCTTGCACTGTTGGTGGGAATGTAGATTGATAGAGCCACTACGGAGAACAGTATGGAGGGTCCTTAAAAAACTAAAAATAGAACTACCATATGACCCAGCAATCCCACTATTGGACATATACCCTGAGAAAACCATAATTCAAAAAGACACGTGCACCCCAATGTTCATTACAACACTATTTACAACAGCCAAGTCATGGAAGGAACCTAAATGACAGACGAATGGTTAAAGAGGATGTGGTACATATATACAATGGAATATTACTCAGCCATAAAAAGGAATGAAATCGGGTCATTTGTAGAGACATGGATGAATCTAAAGACTGTCATACAGAGTGAAGTGAGTCAGAAAGAGAAAAACATATATCCTATATTAACGCATGTATGTGGAATCTAGAAAAAGGTACAGGTGAACCAGTTTGCAGGGCAGAAATAGAAGCACAGATGTAGAGAACAAACGTACGGTCACCAAGTGGGGGAGGCAGCGGGGTGGTGGTGGTGGTGGTATGAATTGGGAGATTGGGATTGACATGTGTACACTGATGTGTATAAAATAGATAACTAATAAGAACTCGCTGCATAAAAAATAAATAAAATAAAATTCAAAAATTCAAAAATAAATAAATAAATACCTCCAGTGTCCAGTTTCTTATGGGCTTAACCTGGAACACGACCATGGGGAGTGTTCTTTCCAAAATGCAAACCAAACGAAGTCGCTTTGCTACTCAGAACCTTTGGTGGCTCTACTTTTATGATGAAATTGAAGCTTAGCCTGGCAGATGCTCCCCCTGTTTACCTCTGTCTTGTTTTTCTTTGTATGCTGGACATCCTCGACTAATTTCTACCCCCCAAACACGCGACGACACTCATACCTGACTGCCTCTGTATGTAATTTCATTCATTCATAAGAAACATTTATTAAGCAGATACTGGATTCGTCTATGTCTGCTGCTAAGATACAATGTTGAATGAGAGGGACTTGCCATCTTCAAAGACCATAGCGTTGAGTGAAGGAGTTCCCATACCCTGCAGCACATCAGAATTACCCTCGGGGCTTCGTAAAAGCACAGAGGTGTCCTGGGATGGGAAGAGATGGGAAGGAATCAGCAAGCGAAAACGTTACAAAAGGAAGTGGGAGCTGAATTCTAATTTCTTCTGATTATCTTCCTGGGAATCAATAGGATAAGTGGGGAAAACTGGGTTTTCGAGCCAAAAAACTGGTTCAGAACTCAGGCATCTGTATATTCTGACTAGCTGGGACATTCCACCTTTACACCTGTTGCCTGGTGAAAGTCCTAAGAGTCTCCCCTTGCAGCCTCAAAAGTGCCCTGGTTTGGATAATAAATTATATGGTCACCTTATTCTAAACTCAGCTTTACCCTTCCTACTCGTGAGAACTTGGGGAGATTTTTAAAACTCCCTGAGCCTCAGTCTCATGGTCTGCGCTCCATGGTGAGCGATAGTGTGTTAAAAGGTGTAAGAAGTAAATGGGGTCATGGCTGCCGAGTGCCTGGGAGAGTAGGTGCCTTATTCACAGAAGCTGTTATTATTCTCTGCCTTGTAGAAAGTAGCCCTCATTTGCTCTGCATTGTTTCCTGACAAATGAAATGAGACCTTAAAGACAAGAACACATTCAGATGAAAAATAGAGCATTTATAGTTGTGGAGAGAATGGACTTGAGTCAGCAAGACATTGCTCAGATAGTTGCTGCCTGGGATGGCAAAGCTATCTTGAGTATCTCTGTGACAATATTTAACCTTCAGCTCGACCTTCTAGAAAGTACAGCTGTACCACCCTCCTCGTTGGTTGAAATTTCTTATAGTGTTGGATCACATGCCTCCAACGGGCCCAGATGTAGGCTATTTTGGCATCTGGGGCCAAGCAGAGTTGACAGAGAGACTGACACATTATCTATTCCGGTGGCCATCTGCTCAGCCCCACTCATGACTCATCAGAGGATGAGAAGGACCTGTCTGCACAGTGATTCACTGATGCCCACCAGGAAGCCCTCTTTTTAACGTCCTCTTTCTGAGCTCCTCAATTAGCATTTTAGGCCAAAGGGGACCCAGAGCAGAGGGAGGCAGAAAGATCTGCCAGCTGGATGGTGCCGTGGTCTGACTAAGCAGCTGTGGGAGAGAGAAGGAAATTCTGGCACAGCTGGACCCCCTGGGTGGAAACTTACAAACAACCCGGAACAAAGAATGCTAATAAAAGCCCTCCAGAATGGCAAGTATTCATAATATTGCAGAGATCCTCAAAGGTTAAGGATCTCAGCAAGGACCAAAAGGAAAGGCCAGAGCTTCACAGAAATCCAGAAATCTCTTCGGATGAGTTTGCATGAAGGAGTAGCCACATAAGCAGATTGTTTAAAAGTCTAAGTATATCCGTCGAAGATAAAGTAGATAAACGTAGAGATGGTGCGCGGAGAGCCTAGAATAAAAAGCCAAGATGGGAATTACCCAGCCCTGTTCTAGGAAGACAGGTGCTGCGGCTGGCAGCTACTCAAGTCTCTAGAATTATTTTGCATTCTCTGGTGTGGGTCTAAAAGAAGTGATTCCTTTTCCTAAAGTGTGGTGGGCCAAACGATGAAGGCATATACACAAAAAGAAAACTTATTTTAGTGGTTACGTATTCACTTATACCACTCGTAATATGGAATGCATCATATCACATGTTATTTTTCTCTGAACACAATTAAGTCAAAGGATGCAAACTTCTTTCCCCAGACACACCAAGCCTTGGAGCCCTTGCAATTCTCTCTGCCTGAAGTCTCCTCTGGCCAACCTTCAGCCACCCAGCTTCTTCTTGCCTTGCAGGCCACACTCTAATGCCTCTTTCACAGAGAGAGGCCTTCCCTGACCACCGTGTCAAACATGGGTATCCCCTGGTGGTTCTTACTCCAGTGTGCTATTTCTTGTAAAGCACTTCCAGGGTCTTGTCCATATCTCGGTTTACTTGTTTGTTATATGTCTCTATCTTCTAGAATGTAAGCTTCACAAGGGCAGGAACTCTTCTGACTTATGCTTGCCTCAATTCCCAGCATCTTACCATGGGACGACCTCCTAAATCATGGTCGAATTTATGACCATGAGAGGGCCCTGCCAACTACAGACTGGCGCTTGCCATCTACCTCTACAAGGATTAAATTATGCGCCGCTGCAGCTGCTGACATTCAAAACCCCCTGAAAGGAGTTCAGGGTAGAGATCAGGAATGAGGCGCTCTGTGCTCTGGGAAAAACTGGCAGAACAGGTCTTCAGATAGTTAGATATTTTCAGGAGAAGATTCTATGAGCCCAATTCTTGTATCTTGTCCTATCTAGAGAAAGCACTAAAATCTTCATGGTGATGTCTGCTCCTCGTAACTAGCAGCAGCGTTCTTCAAATAATATGTGCTTGATTGCATGTACTCTCCCTTCACCAAACTCACATATATACAGACCTTCCCCCCTACCTCTTTGGAGCAGTTTCTGAGAGCTCTCTGAGATGCTGTCTCCTGAGCTACAGTCTTCATGCTGCCCCAAATAAAACTTAACTCACACACACACCAAAAAGAAATTCCCAGCATCTTGCCCATTGCTTGGCTCACAATAGATATCTAATAAATATTCGTTGAATGAAGAGCCATCGAAATGAACTATGGCCTTAATAGCGACATTCTTGCATAGGAGAAAAAAGTCCGAGTTGTGGCTAGGGCATGGCGAATTGTGTGCCACCCTGGATATGGCCATGGGAGGATGTAAAATGTTTGGTGATTATGCCCCTCTCTTCTCTGGCTGAGCCGCAGACCTGGGAGTTAAGTAGGTACAGACTGTTTGCCTTTTGGTGGTAAACATGGATGGGGGAACATGGCTTAGAACTGAGTCCAGAAGAGGCTAACTGCGCTTTCTCCTTCTGATGGGTTCACTCACCCAGCTGCAGTTCTAAAACTTTAGGCCTTCCTCTGTCCTTCCCTCCCCTCCCCTCCATCACCCTGACTCAGGGTGAGGCCTGCTGCAGTGGGCTGACCTTACGGCAAAGGTAGGAGGCAAGAGAACACACGTGACTCTGAAGAGACAGAAACAATGAGCAGCATGTCAGTGGCAGCCAGAGCCCCAATCCCAGCCTCACGGGTCAGGAAAGCCATTCTTTCATGGAAAGAAGCAAGCCAGGGTAGAAGCTTTCTCTCCAAATTCTTCGGAAATTGTCGAAGTTCCTATGTGGAAATGGGTTAACACAGGAATGGCTGGAAAAGAGAATGGTTCTCCGTAGAATCAATGTCATGGTCATGCATGTGTCTGGGTGAAAAGGGAAGTCAAGAACCACCCTGAGCAACCATGAGCCTTTGGGTGTCACGGATTATGTCTTTAACCATTACTTGGATACCACTGGCCCTACTATTATCTCTGTGCCTAGAAAACCGTAGTGGTCAGTAAATGTGTGCTTAACAATGTGCACTGAAAGAATGGAAGACTGTATGAATGATTAAATGCATTACGGATTGAGTAAAATATGCATTATACATTGGTCTCTTATGAATCTGGTTAATTTTAATCTAATCTTTTTTTTTTTTTTTTTTTTTTTTT
>NW_006783414.1:4332540-4334475 GCF_000442215.2 Lipotes vexillifer | reverse complement strand
CCAGGGCATGAACCCGTGTCCCCTGCATCGGCAGGCGGATTCTCAACCACTGCGCCACCAGGGAAGCCCTTAATCTAATCTTAATTCCTGATCACCTTAGGATATATACCCCAAAATTGAATTCACAGATATTCAAGGCAGGGAACCAGAACCTAGACAGCAGTGACCCTGCTAATTTCTGGCCACATTGTAAACCCTCTTGGGACAACTTTTAGCTCCAAGCAGGCTGAATTAGAGTGAGTGGTCCACATCATTTGTGATCAACGAATAAGCTATTTCTATCTGCTTCCCACCTCTTGAGCAGGGGTTCTTAACTTGGGTCCATGGATTCTACAAGGGTCAGGGGACATAATTCTGGGAGGGTGGGGGGGACTGTGAGTTTGGATGAGAAAAATATACAGCTTTATTTTCACTCACCTCTAACTGAAATTTGACATTTTCATTACTTGTGAATGTAGGCAACAAACCCCAGTGTATAAACAGTATCAGTGATTTTATCAACCACAGAAATCACAGATAATTTCCTATCGTATGTCAGCTGTTGCAGGTACAGACAGACCTCATTTTATTGCACTTCATAGATACTGCATTTTTTTACAGATTGAAGTTTTTGTGAAAACCCTGAGTTGTCAGATGACGGTTAGCATTTTTTTAGTAATAAAGTATTGTTTAATTAAGGTCTGTATTTTTTTTTTAAAGACATAATGCTATTGCGCACTTAATAGACTACAATATAGTATAAACATAACTTTTATATGCACCAGGAAACCAAAAATTCATGCGTTTCACTTTATTGTGATATTTGCTTTATTGCAGTTGTCTGGAACCGAACCTGCAATATCTCTAAGGTGTGCCTGTACTCATGTCTGCTTCAAAGTCACCTTAGTTATTGGACCTCTCAGATCTTATTTAACACCTTCATAAATAAATGCATACTGTACTTGTGTAGCCAGGCCTCTAGCATGATCCTTTAAGATCCCATCTCCTGGTATTCACGCCCTGGATAATCCTCTCCCATGAGTGTGAGCTGAACCTAGTTACTTGCTTCTAGTGAACAGAGTATGGTGAGAGTGAAGGGATGCCACTTACAAGATGAGGTTATAAAAGATGGTGGCTTCCATCTTAATCCTAATTCTTCTCACTTACTCCTTCTCATGAAGCATCTGCCATGGTGTGAGTTGCTCTACAGAGAGAGGAAGTAAGGGTCACCTCTGGTCAACAGTCAGAGAGGAACTAAAGCCATCAAGTTCAACCTCCCATGAGAAACCAAATCCTGCCAACAACCACGTGAGTGAGCTTGGGAAGCAGATCCATCCCCAGTTGATCTTAAGATTACTGTGACCCTGGCCAACACCTGGATTGCAGCCTCATGAGAGATCCTGAACCAGAAGACTCAGCTAAGCCACCAGATTCCTGACCCACAGAAACTGTGAGAAAATAGATGTCTGTTGTTTTAATATGTGTTTGATGCTCAGTAATGGTAACAAATATAGTTATCTATCAACTGATAACTATATCTCCGTATAACTAGTTCTTTTTGAGGAGGGGTCATAGGCTTCACCAATCTGCCAAGGTGGGTCATGCCACCCAGAGGTTAAGAGCCCCTGCCCTAGACTCTGTTTTAGAGAAGACATGGGTCCTGGAAGGGGCATTAGGTTGTAGCTTACATCTGAAACCACATCCTTCTGACCTTGGAGGTAGTGAACAGAAGGAGAAAGGAGAACCAGGGTGGGTGGGGTTTGGTTCAGCTGATAGGGCATCACAGGTTGGAGCAGATGTTCATCAAGACAGCAAGAGAGGGCTTCCCTGGTGGCGCAGTGGTTGGGAGTCCGCCTGCCGATGCAGGGGACGCGGGGTTGTGCCCTGGTCCGGGAAGATCCCATATGCCGCAGAGCGGCTGGGCCCGTGAGGCATGGCTGCGCAGCCTGGCGGGTC
>NW_006783414.1:4329095-4332439 GCF_000442215.2 Lipotes vexillifer | reverse complement strand
CCGGAGCCTGTGCTCCGCGGCGGGAGAGGCCGCAGCAGTGAGAGGCCCGCGTACCGCAAAAAAAAAAAAAAAGAAAGAAAAAAGACAGCAAGAGGTGCCAAAGGGAGATGAGAGAGCAGAGAACCCACATGGCAAGTTTGTGCCCAGAGTCGGAAGGGTGACAGAACAAAGGGCAGACGGAGAAGCCAGGGGTGGAGCCAGGTGTGTTAGACCTTGCGAAAACAGAGCTGGCCTGACTGTGCAATGCAGGAGTCCCCAGGGAATGCTGTGACCCACGGTGCTTTCGTCTGGTGATTTTAAAAGGCAAGGCCAACCAAGAAAATATAGCTCCATCTCTCTTCGAGAGTAGTAATCCCATGCTATGTGATTGGCATTTGTACACTACTCTCTTGCATTGTTACCAAAGCCTGCCTTTTTTCTAGATGGTAAACTCCTCGAGGGCAGGACCCCCATGTTCTTGTTTCCTTTGTACCCCAGAGATCGATCACAGTATAACTTTTCATGAATGACATATCTGCTAAGGGACAGCGCTGGGCCCGGGAACCACAGATGAATCAGGTTCCATCTCTGTCTCAAGTTGTTCATAGTCGAAAGAGGAAGCCAGATAAATACAGACATTGACATTAGAAAGCCCTAACTCAAATATGAGCTGCACTTCTGACCAGGTTTGGTGGCTCTCCAGGCCTTGGAAGGGAGTAACACTCATTTCCCCAATTTGTGGAACATGAAATGAGATGATGTGTTTAAACTGCCCCATACAAGGCCTGACATGTCACAGGAACTTCTGCCTTGCTTCCTATTCTCATACTGCTTCCAGTCTTCTGGCCTCAAGGTCTCGAGGGTTTGTGTGAGATCTGAATCCTGTGTGGGAGCTGTGGCAGATTTCCGAAGGTGGGGCTCTCTCCCAACAGGCTTCCTTTCTCACTGCCAGATGCTATTAAGCCACGTGCCATGTTCTGTGAGTTCTCAGAGGCAGGGGCCATGTGGAACTCATTTTCGTCACTCCAGCAAGTAAAAGAGCGCTGCCTCCAAACAGGCCCTGTTCAGCACATGTTTGATAGGTGATTAAAAGGATAAATGAGAAATCCTCGAAAACCCTCCAAAATGCTCTGCAAGAAAGGCCATCATGGGGCTTCCCTGGTGGCGCAGTGGTTGAGAGTCCGCCTGCCGATGCAGGGGACACGGGTTCGTGCCCCGGTCCGGGAAGATCCCACATGCCACGGAGTGGCTGGGCCAGTGAGCCATGGCCGCTGAGCCTGTGCTCCGCAACGGGAGAGGCCACAACAGTGAGAGGCCTGTGTACCGCAAAAAAAAAAGAAAAAAAAAGAAAGGTCATCATGAACTGGGGAGTAGGGGCTTTGACCTGGATCTTAAAAGTGCAGAGGACTCAGATGAGTGGAAGGAAGCTGGTGGTGGTAGAAGGAAGACACGGAAGGCTGCACACCAGCCTTAGAACAGCGGTGACCTCTGGGCAGGAAGGAGAGGCATGTGATGTGGGGGAGAGGGCCACAGAGGGAGCTTCAGTGGCCTCTGCCAAGTGTCATTTACAAAAACAAAACAAAACATCAGCGGCAACTGTGGCAAAATGCCAACATGTGTTAAATTGGAGTGATAGGTGCAAGGGTGACCGTTCTATTCCCTGTGCTTCTTGTTATGTTAGAAATAGTTCATGATAAAAGAGGAAGGGGAGGAATGGCATGGGCAAATGCAGAGAGATTGGAAGATCGTGACAAGTACCGAATAGGGAAGCCCTGAAGTAGAAGACTTCTTGCACAGACGCTATAGACATGGAGTGTCCCCATAGAGGGGAGGGAGCAAGTTGGAGCTGTCCTTGGTCCTGAACCAAAGCCACCCCCTTGGTCACTGCTATTTCTGGTTATCCTAGAACACTGGGGGTTTCTGCCCAGTTCCCCCAGTGCTCATAGGTTTCTTTGGTATCTTCCAACTTAATATTTTTAAGTTTGATTTTTCCCAGTTGCTGCAAAAACAGAAGTGTAAGAAAAGAACAGGGGTGTTTCTCAGCCTAACAATAGTGTCTACTATATATCGAGTTTCTCATGAGTGCCAGCTTCCATGATAGTGCTGTCTGTATGTTGTCTCATATTGTTTTAATTATTCCCATCTTATAGATGAAGAAACAGACAGAGAATGGTTGAGGTCAGGTAGCCCATAAATGGCAGAGTTGAGATCAAAGCAGGTCGCATAAGTGTATGTCCCAGGAATTAGCTGATTACTCCTTGTGGCACATGCAAATAAGGCCTTAGCTTGGAGGAAAGTATCTCCAGGAAGTCACTGTCTCAGTCCTTTCTAGATTCTTTCCATCTACAAAAGCAGGATCGTGGATTCCCTAAAAAGACAATGTAGATGAAAGTATCCCATAAACTATCAAGTCCTCTACAAATGTTGGCAGCTCTCTCTCTGTTTGTTTTTGATAGTAGTGGTGATAGTGAGAACTATAAGCCTTCTGCAGAGGTCAACAACGTAAACCATATTCGACTTCTATTTCTCTTTCTCTCTTTGGCCAAGGCCAAAGGAAAAAAAAAGAAGAGAGAGAGAGAAAGCCCCAAGATGGAGTGGGACCGATCTGGATGGATGGCCCCATTTCAACATGTATTAGCAGTGTGGTTGTGAGACAGTCATTTGATAGCCTCCCAGTCTCAGTTTTCTCTGCTAAGAAGTTGTTATGTCAATAAGGTTCCCTATTTCCCAGAGTGAAAAGGTAGCCTAGGATAACTATGATGACTCTATGAGGTGAAGGCAGCTATTATTTATTGACTGCCTGCTGCCTCATGCCAGACATTGTGCTAGGCGTTTTATGCATATTAGCTTCAGTCTTCATAATGGCTCTAGGAAATTTATTATTATCTCCATTTCAAAGATGAGAAAACTGAGGTTCAATGAGCCCTTAATAGCCGTCAGCTAAGTCAGATCCAATTTGACTCATCCATTACCAAATGGCACTTGAGGAGCTGGATGACAGGGACTGGTAGGTGGGAGGTGGCTCCACTCGTTAATTTTTCCAGAATCTAGGCAGATACTCCCATGAGCAGGTCCCATTCATAGCTGGAGCCTAGGGAGAGGAAAGCCTCTCATGACAATGCACAGTTTACCAAAATACCAAATTCCAAATATGGTGGAATCCAATCTGGCTACCCTGATGCTCAGTGTAAAGCAATTATACTCCAATAAAGATGTAAAAAAAAAAAAAAAAAGAGCAGCTGCCACTGGCCCTCCTCTGCCTCTCCTTTCCCCTAGTCTCTGGATCTAAGGAAAACCTGCTCTCCAGGCTGGCGCGAGCCCATGCAAGGGAGCTAGGTTCCCTCCTCCCCACTCAGGAGCAGGGG
>NW_006783414.1:4322429-4328970 GCF_000442215.2 Lipotes vexillifer | reverse complement strand
GGGAAAGAGAAGGAATCGTGCCAAAGGTCACAGTGTTCCCGGTCAGTGTGTTCCAGCTTTGAAGTCAGAATGCTGTCAGTGCCCAGGCAAGAAAACCGCTGCAGGCTGCTCCACCTGCCAGACCTCCAACAAGCTCCAGCTGGGCCCCGGCCTCCACAGCAGCTGCACACTGCAGGGAGGGCTGTGCTCACCAGAAATCCCCTTTCCAGCCCCAGCAGCATCCTTAGGAAACTCTTCCTGCAGAGACGGCCAAGCCATAAAGCACACAACAGCCTCACAAATGTGCCCAGTTACCTTGCTCCCATATCCTCTGAAAGTCAGCCACGCACGACTGCATCACCAAATTCCATGGGGAGAATAAGCATTTCTACATTCTCCAGCTCTCTCCTCCTTCTCTCCCTTGACTCATAACTTCTCTTTAATTTGTTTAATCCTATACCCCCAGAAAATATTTATTGTGAACCCACTATGTACCTGACACGGGTCAGGTAATGGTTAAGGTCTAGTTATGAAGCCATAATTTTCCCTGTTCTTGTTAGAGTTTATAGAGGGAAGACGACAAATGAAGGAATTAATTAACAAATTAAGACAAATTAAGGAATTAAACAACAAATGAAGGAATTAATACAGAATTAAGAGTTGTGGTCAGCACCATGAAGGAAGAAGAGGGAGGTGCTTTGGGAGAGAAGAGCCATAGGGCAACCTGAAAACTGGAGGTCAGGGAAGCACTCCTCAGGCAGGAGGGAAATGAGGCTGAGGACTGAAGGATCGGAAGGAGGCAGCCTTGTGAGGCCAGCTTGAGAGTGTGGTGAAGAGTGTACCTAAGTCGCAGCATGTGCAAAGGTCCTGAGGCAGAAGAAAGAATGGCATGTTTGAGAAACTATAACAGTATAGCATAATGGGTAGATGTGAATCCAAGATTAAACTGTGGGACCCTGAAGGATATACCTGAATTCTCTATACTCAGTTTTCTCAAGTAGCGTCAGGTAGGGATTCAGGGAGGAGACACATTTGAGCTGATTAGTCTGGGCAGATTAGAAGATGAAGAACCAGATGGAAAATGTCCCAAGTGAGAGGTACTTTAGCAGACATCCCAGGTCTCACAGTTAAAAGGAATGGAGCAGCAACTTGAACCCACACCTATTAACTTAAATGTGCATATTTTTCTAAGATTCCTCCAGAATTGTGGTGCACGGCAAACACTATGCGTGAATGGAGTGGCACTAAACCACAGGTACGATACTGTGCCTGTCTCCTCTCATCACTTACATGTTCCATTGCCCTCCACACTTCACTTATAAAATTCAAGATCAAAGATAAAATGATTGAGAATTTCAAGATGGCAATGGCAGAACATTACACCAAGCATGGAGCTCGGCTGAGCACAGGGCCCTATATGACATCCCCTGGCTGGATACACATGAAGCCAGCCCTTCAAGAATGATACTCTCTACGGAGCCTGTGCTCCGCAACAGGAGAGGCCACAACAGTGAGAGGCCGGCATACTGCAAAAAAAAAAAAAAAAAGAATGATACTCTAGGCAGTAGTCTTGACTATAAACATTTAATATGGCTAACTGTTTGGATTGTATTAAAAGATTTAACCTTTCCAGATATAATTTTATCTTCCTAGAGATTTGTGCCCTGTGGTTTTTCATATCAAATGGTAGTAATGGGTATAGACTTGAAAGCCAGGGGAAAGTTCTCATAGTAGAGCTCATGCTGGCTTAGGTAGAGCCAGATTCAGAGCCCTCTTTCATCACTGAGTAGCTCAGTAACCTTTGGCAGGTGGCTTAGCCTTCCAAAGTCTCAATTCCCCATGTTGTAAAACAGGGGTAATGGCTACCATATCATAGAGGGGCTGCTAGAATTTAAAATAATCTGGCCCACGTCCCTGCATATAGGGACACAAAGTTAATGAGTGCTATTGTTTTTTTAATTTAAAAAAAAAAAAAAACCCAAAAACTCAGGTCTCTGAACTTCAGATGTCCTGGTTACTCTTAGGACCCCAGACACTCCCCAAGCTGCTTGTCACCTGTAAACACATATCTGGCAGAAGAGGCAGATTTGTCCTATGAAGTAAAGTGAGGGGTTCAGTGGGTCCCTAACACAAGCAAACATGGTTCCACCTCCAACTCCCTGAGTGAATGACTTCACCTCTTAGGGTCTCAGCTATCTCATGGATAACTGGTAGAAGAGGGATGATACTGGGACCTACTTTGGGGAGCTGTTGGGAGGATTTCGCGGGCTCCATGTGCCCATTAGCATGCTGCTTGGAACAGAACAGTGCTCAGTCATTTATTCCATGCTGCAGTTTCCTTTATGCAAAGCGGGGATACCGGTAGTCCCTACTGCATGAGGTTGTTTTCTGGAACAAATGAGAATGTCCACGTAAAGTGATTGACACGGTGCCTGGCACATAGTTAGGGCACAGTGAATGTGAAATGTTAACAGTGATAACAGTGGGTAGTTATCACATCACTGACGAGAGTGGATAGAACTACCACAGCTCTCTCTTCTACTCCTTCCCACTGCACGGGGTATCTCTGACGATGCCCAAGAGCATCTGCTGGTCCAGTGTTCATTTTCAACTTTTGCTGATGCCACTTCGGCACCCCTCCCCCACCAGAAAATACAGTTTACCCAAGGACTGAGTCTATTCTTGTTTCTAAAGAAGGAAAACAGACGCACGTGCCAAAGCACAGACTTCTTCGAAACAAGACAGAGCCCGAGACAAGGTCACGGCCCTGGCTTTCAGAATTAGGAGGGAGGTGTACTTTCCAGTAACCTCTTGGTGGAAGATAATAACTGCATCTCTCAACCAGCAGTTATATGTCAAGGTCACTTGTCCTCATGTCTAGCACAGAGGGTCACAGGCTTCCCTATTTGAAGCTGGGAAATTATCTGGCTTCAAACAACATCAGAACATCAGCCGTTGTCCCTGTAACCTGGCGCCTTCCACCCTCCTTCTGTAACAAGGAGCCATTATGAACAGTTTGAGTGGCTTATGCAGGCCACAAGGTGACCACTGTCTGTGCACCTTTCAGATAAACCTCTCGTTTCTCCCGACCCAACTCAGGCTCACCCTGGTTAGCTTAGTTTTGCATTAAACAGACGCTTCTTGTGCACCATGTGCCAAGCATAGTGCTAGACACTCAGAGACGGACCGGTTGAGTAAGATGCAATCTGTTTTCTGTAAGCCAGACTTTAAAGGGCAGATTTCAATATAATATGTTAAATGCACTGAGAAAGAAGAAAAGAGAGCACCATGGAAACCCAGCAGAATAGAAGAGGGGCTTAGCCCTGCGTGAGTTCAGCGTAAACTGGAGAAGGGATACCCGATCTAACCAAGAAAGGAAATGGCTATTTTTCACCCGTTACTTTGCTAAGTCATTCACCTTACACACGTGGAGGAAGTGACCCTTCCTCCAAACCCACTCATATTCTCTGGCAGCTCCTCCAACCCTCTCGCATCTTAGCGCTCAGCACCTGGTTCCACAGGTACACATTTTATTGTCTAACTCCAGACTAGAAGCTCTACAGAGGCAGCGACCGGACCTGCCGTGTTCTCTGCTATGGTCACAGCAATTAACATGGTGCCTGGCACAGAGCAGGAGCACAGTCAACACTTAGCCCATTGAATAATACATCTTGTGATGACCTAGGCAATGGTGATACAACTTAGAAGAATATGCCTAAATAAGTAATTAACAATAGAAGTTACAAATGTAAATACTAAATGAATGACGCAGACTGTAGGATGTTCAATTAAGCTCAATCCAGCAAATACTGTGTCTTCTATGTGAAAGGAACATCCTATGAACAAGAGAGGATACAAAAATATATCAGAAAAAGGAAGCCCTGCACTCAGCTCACTCAGTGTTATCCTAGAGGAGAGGATACAAAATCCACACAATTTGGAGGCTGTGAAGATTCAAGCAGAGGGACACGAGGCAAGACTTCAGAAGATGATCAGAATATATGCATCTTAAGTAAAGCACTTCCTCCATGAGGGTTCAGAGGAGTGAGAAGAGATCATTCCAGAAAGAGAGACTATCAGAAACAAATAAGAAGGAAGCTGGAACATGACTGGCGCTTTCTAGAAAGTCCAGTTTGATAGTCGTGTAAAGACTTTGGGAGTACAAGGACCTTGGCCTCAAGTACTCAGTGACCCAACCAGCTCTTCCAGGAAGGTCCTACATCCACAGTGCTGGAGCCTCATGGCCCCAGACCTTGAGAGCCATGCTGAAGCATTGATCCCTTTTATTTCTTGCAGCAGGGAAGCGGCACAATCAAAGCTATGTCTTAAGAACACGTATAGGCATCTGTGTGGTGGATATACGCTGCTTTTGTCTGCCCAAGACCTCTGCAACCTTGGAGGACCTTGCCCTCCTCTGTTGCAAATGGTCCTAATATAACTTCAATCAGAGTAGCCCACCCCGATCCCCAGGCTCAGGAGTGGATACAAGGAACCCCATCACAAAGACCAATCCCACTGCAATAAAGACTTGCCCAGTGGTGGTTGTGTGACTGAATGGAGACCATTAGCATCTTTTCCTGGACTGATGCACAGACATCAGGAAAGAGAAAGACATATATAAGTGGGTAGGAAAATTAAAAGGAGCTCCATTGAGGGGAGCCATACAGAGCTGGGAACAGCAATGGAAATGCACCTGAGATGCTTTGAGCAGCGTGAGTGAGCAAATATGGATGGATGCAGCAGAAATTTTAGGTAAAGCACAACGGGCCAGACACTCAAAGGAGGACGATGGATTCCTGCTTTGGTGGACTTGGATGCCAGGCTTAGGGAACGATTCCTTCTCAAGTGGGCAATGAGGAACCATTAAAGGTTTTTGACAAAGGGGAAGGACTTGCACTCTCTGCCTCAGCAGATCATAACTGTATTCTTCAGAAAAGTGTGGTGAAGTGGAAATAAGCATAAGCTGGGGTTCAGGCAGTCCATTCCAATCCTGGCTCCGCTCGTTCTGTGTAATCTTGTGCAACCACACCAAAAGGGTGAGAGCAAGGGAGAAAATCAGGACTACATCAGGAGGTGCCCCACCTCCCACAGCGGGTATTCTAGAATAGGGGTTGGCAAACTACTTTATCTTTGTAAACAAAGTTGGACACACTGTCCGTTTACACGTGGTCTTGCACGCAACAGTGGCTAGACCAGTAACAGTGACAGAGACTACATGACTGGCAGAGTCTAAAATAAGTACAATCTGGTCCTTTACAGGAAACGTTTGCGGCCCCTGCTCTAGAGTCTTACGGAATGAAACTTGATGTAACAGGATGGGCAATGGGCAGGAGGAGAGAAAAAATAAAAACGACTTCTTGATACACACATAACAACTTAGGAAGGAGGGAAAGCTAATGGGATTGGCAACTCTTCCCAGACTTAGGGGAAAAAATTATTTTCTCCTGACAGATAGACAATGGCAGTTTTATTGAGAGATAAAGAGGACTTAGATAAAAATGGAGAAATGCAGACGAGAGAACTGGGTAAACTGAAGGCACTGCAAGAACCATGGAGACACGTGAAGAGAAACAGAGCCATAGAGGAGAGAGCCAGGCAGAAGGAAAACACCTATGATGAGAGAGATGGGAGCTTTAATATACATACAAATTATACTTAAATATTTAAATATTATAGGTACATTTATCTATATGAATATGTATGTTCATTTATATAATATAATTTGTATTTATCTAATTTATTTATATATTTGTATACATATGCACATCTGTATCTATATCTCTCTATATTCTGATACTTATCTATAGATAAATAAGTATATTTATCTATAAACAGATAAATATAGATATCAGCATAGATAGATAAATAGATCAGCATGTGTGTGTGTGTGTGTCTGTGTGTGTGTGTGTGTGTGTGTGTGTGTGTGTGTGTGTGTGGAGAGAGAGAGAGAGAGAGAGAGAGAGAGAGATGCTGGTAGCTCCTCTCTGGGGTTTTGGCAGAATGTCAAAAAAATTACCTTAACACAAAGAAAACTTCTTGGGTAGAAACATCAAAAACTCATTTCTTCATTCCAAACTGTCCTGCAATAGATAATCAGGATGTATTGACCCAAAGGGTAACCATGTTGACAGAGGCAGAGACAGAATCAATACAACGTTTCCATAGCAAAGTTTGCAGAACATTGAGGTAAATAAGAGTGTGTTTTCTGCACACTTTTATCAGAAATATCTGCTTCAGGTTTATGAGGCTTCCTTCCCAGTCTGTCTCTTTCTGAGCATATAAAATGTGCTTTTAGGGCATGTCTTTACTGATTGCAAATATCACAAATGGGAGTAATGAGATTTCTAAGTCCCCCCCCACCTCCAAAAAACAAAGCTATTTAATGATTTTAGAGACAGGAAGAGGGGCCTATTATCCTCGAGAAGAAAACTCCAGTCAGCCTCAGAAAGAGTCACAATCCCTTTCAGAGTGCACACCATCACCCAAGACAACAGTCTGATAACTGAACGGTATCAAAAGTCTTGACAGAGCTAGAGGAGAGGGCTCAGGACAAAGGGAAAGA
>NW_006783414.1:4313451-4322384 GCF_000442215.2 Lipotes vexillifer | reverse complement strand
GGAAAGAGAGGGAGATACAGGGGCTCCTTCTGTGCCACTCACTACTCTTGCTCTGGAATGACCCATAGCGCCTGGCATGGATGCAGGCCAACCGGGATTTGAGTTCCAAATCTGACACACGGGAGCTGTTCGATCACGGGCAGGAAGTTCCTTAAACTCTCCTGGCCTCAGTTTCATTTGCGGGAGTACAAATAGTTTCCTATAGTTGGAATAAGCAGCGCTTATGGGAACTTCCAGGAGACGGTGGAGATGGTAATGTAAATACAAAATAATAATAATAACAACCACCATCATTTACTGAGTGTATCATTTGTGTCAAAAGCTGTTTTAAATGCCTTTAAATATGACTCATTTTATTCTCACAACAAACTTAAGAAGTGAATTATTACTGTCATTAGCTCCCTTAGAAAACTGAGACTCAGAAAGGTTAAAGTGAAAAGGCCAAAGTAGAATCCAGAAAAGCCCAATTTCAGGGTCTGTACTATTATCTGCTGTCTCTACAATGAGGTTGGAAAAAGAAGTAGGAGTTAGATCATTGCATTAATTTCCTAGGGCTGTCATAACAAATTACTACAATAGAGTGGCTTAAAATAACAGAAATTTATACCATCACAGTCTGGAGTCCAGAAATCTGAAGTCAAGGTGTTGGCAGGGCCCTGCCCCCTTTGAAGGGTCTAGTGGAGGATCCGTCCTTGCCTCTTCCAAGTTCTGGTGGCTCCTGGCAATCCTTCACTTCCTTGTCTTTATAGGTGCACCACTCCAATCTCTGTTTCCATCTTCATCTATTCTGTCTCTGTGTGTTCTCACCTCTTCCTGTAAGGACAGCAGCCATTGGATTTAGAGACCTTGACTAATTACATCTGCAAAGACCCTATTTCAAAATAAGCTCACATTCTGAGGGTCCAGGCTGACATAAATTTTAAGGGGACACTATTAAACCCACTGTAATCCTGAAGCCCATCAGTTCTAATCTTATCTCGTAGAGGCTTAAAGTGACAACAAATTATTATTATTTAGTCAGGGCTCCTTGGGTTATAAGTGACAGAAACTCAACTCAAATTGGCATAAGCATAAAAGGAATGTATGGGCTCAGGTAACTAAAAAGTTTAGGTATAAACTTCAGGTATAAAAAAGGTCAGACATATCTACTTTCAGGAACCCAAATGAATGCCTTATCTCATCTCTCACATCTAATTTCTCTTGTGTTGCTTTCTCTGAAGCAGACTCTTCCCAAGAGATGTCAAGGTGGCTTCCATAGCTCCAGAAATAGGATTGAAAGGACAAATGGCCAGGTCCACATTTTTATTTTATTTTTATCTGCAGTTATTAGTAGTGCAAAGTTAGTAAAGATTATATCCTATCTTCTCATCAATTCCAGATGAAGGACATCTTTTTCCGTAAGTTTCTAACAAAAGTCTAGGGAATGAATCACAGTGGACCAACATGGATCACATTACATTCTTTAATCATTGTAGTCAGAGGAGGGGATATTCTAATTAGCCTGAATACATGCCCACCCCACTCAGTCACCACTCCTGTGGAGGATTCCAGGATGGTCCCCCAAGGAAAAATTGGGATATTAGACCAGAAGGTAGGGTAGGTACTGGATAGGCAAAAGCAATACATTCCAATCATAGATTCAAAAGAGAGTTGACAGAGTTGAATAAACTTGAGTTTGCAAAAGAAAGCATACAGGTGTTTTCTATTATGTTCAAACTTGCATCTCTAAATCAATGTGTTGCAAAGCAAATGGCACCTGAACGTCTATAGCACAATGGCCAGCAGCATGTTACTCAGCATTGAACTATCAAAGTTCCTCCAGGCTCATCTACACGTCGCCCCAGTAAGACTGACTTCTCCTCGCAGGCAAGGATTACGATCATTATTGCCTCTTTGTCTACTCCAGCTCAATTGCATATAGAGCCCTAACCTCCAGAGCTTACATTTTACTTGGGGACACAGCCTCTATGACTTACACAGGAGACAAAGAGAAATGAAATGAGACCAAAGTCCAAAGAAGGGACTCAGCCTAGCAAGATGTCTGAGCTAGACCAACACTTCACCCCACCCGGCACGTCTTAAATTTTTCCCAGAGTCAAATCCAATTAGAAGAAATGGCACAGGAATGGAATGGTCACATGACTCCTCCTGTAGATGACTATTATAAAAACCTGATTTAAAAACAAACAACAACACCGAAAACTATTTAAAGGCTTTGGAAAGCATCCAAAGGCAGAAGCCAGAGAAGAGTTTAATTTTGAAAAAACCACAACTGTAAGGGGAAAGAATTGGGAATTCGTGGATTTCTGACCCCTAGGTGCTCCACAACCCTCAGGGCTACAGCTGTGAAAACCCGAAGCCTCTGTGACCCAAGGTGCCAGAGATCAGAATATAGGGCTAGGAAAGCAGGTGAAAATTTAAAGAGGAATTCCTGGCAATGAGAGAACCACAGAAGTAATGAGATACAAATACTGAGTGTAATCTCTGCCCAAATCCCTGGCTGACACTAAACTCTGCATTTACAGAAGAGATTCAGAGGGGCCAGGAAAAAGCGCGAAGAGATCAGGAGGAAGCCTACTCTTTAAAGGTAGAGCTGCAACGGGTGAGATCTGTGGGTTTTCTGGGGGGGTTTGTTTTGTTCTTTAAGTCCGTGTATGCCCAATTTTGCACAGCTTGGGTAGCAGAAAACTAAAGTTTTATGGGCTTGACATGGCAGGAAATAGAACCTGAGATTAGCAGACAAACTAGAAAGTAGGGGAGAATCATAGAAGAAAAAAATAACTACTGAAAGTGTGAGTCCCATTGCTACCCAAATTCTTGGCAAATAACCAACTTACACGGGCACCTGGGAGACCCCCAGAGAGCCACACTAAAAGAGCAGCAGTGGGAAGCCATAAGAATAGAGCAAAACTTTCAGGTGCTACATACCTTTGAATCCAGGCAGGTCGAGAGCTTACTATAACAAAAATCCAATAATCCTCAGAAGACAACAGAATACAGATTTACTATTATGTATTATCTCCAATGTCCAGTTTTCAACCAAAAATTACTACACGTGCAAAGAAACAGAAAAGAGGAATGCATACTCAGGAGAAAAAGCCAGGCAATACAAAATGTCATTGCATGGGAAAGGATGTTGTAATTATCGGACAAAATTTCAAAATAAGGTATTAATGAAGGAGCAGATAAAGAATGAAGAAAAAAAACAAAGAATGAAGAAAACAACCAGCGAATATGTCATAGAGAGATCAATAGAAACTCTCCAATCCACACAACAGAGATTTAAAATACTGAGGAAAAGTAAACAGAAGCTCAGAGACCTGTGAGACAATGTCAAGCATGATCCAACACGTGTGTAATTAGAATCCAAGAAAAAGTAAAAGATAAAAGGGGGAAGAAACTGATTTGAATAAATTATGGCCCCAAACTTTTCAAACTGGGTACAAATAGGGTAGGGGAGTGAGCCTTCTCTATATAAACTCAGATCTCCATCAGGATGGAATTAGCCTCAGGAACATTTGACTCAAAGGCTCACAGCTAAAGGATAATCTTTTAGGTCATGGCCACTGCTTTCCGAGGGAAAAGCAATCTGGGAGTCAGAAAAATCTAACTTTGAAAGCTCAAGTCATTCCCTTTTACCTGTTATGTGACACTGGTTGAGTTAGTTCATGTCTCTAATCCGTAGTTTCCTCACCTGAAATATTGAGGCCATACTATGTAGGATATCTTGCCATACTGTCCTGAAGGAGTGTATGTGAAACATATATAGTTTAGTAATTTTTTTACTAATATATTTTATCTCTCCCACCAGAATATAGATTCCAAGAATGTGGGGACTTTTTTGTCTGATTGCTCACTTTTATATCCCCAGAACCTAGAACAGTGGCCAAGCTATGATAGGTACCCAATAAACATTGGTTGGAAAGAGACATGCATGACTTTATCACAATGAATGAATTGCCAGCAGAGAGTCTGGTTAGTGTAGACACTCCATGAATGTTATTTTCCTGCCCTGTTTTCCTTTCCTCCCACATTCCAGGAAAGGCATCTGCCAGTTACTGTGAGACTAAGTTCACAGCTCTGGACCCATTCTCATCCCAGTCAAAATAACATGATTATTTGGCTGAGCGAGACAGGAAATGACCAATAGCCACAACTAATGACACAGTCCCTGGCCAGGGAGACAAAAGAACAGCTTCTGTGCAGTGTAAGCAGCAAGGAGCCACAGGAATGTGAGACAGAAACATTTTTTAATGATTATTTTTACTAAACTGATACAGCTTGCCTTCCAGTTATTCTTTGATAAAACTGACACTCAACTTATACGACTCAAATGTGATTTAGTCAGCCTGAATTCTCCTTGCTTCTACACCCACTTCTTCTCGGGAAAGGGATAAGTCATAATCAACAAAGGAGAGAATTCGAGTTCCTCATCTTCAGGGTGTCACAGAACTTTTCCAGGACCTGATGAATATTATAGATGCTCTACCCAGAAAAAAATACACATACAATGTTTTGCATCCCATCCTTCAGATTCATGAACCATGTGGTCTGAAGCAACGTGCTCCATTTTACAGATGAAAATACCAGGGTGTAGAGGGGAAAAAAAAAATCTAGCCCAAGGTCAAGTAATAAGGTCACTTATAAGAAATAGCTACAAACCGCCCCCCCCCCCCGCCCCGGTAGCTTCTAATATCAAGACCAATGTAATTTTCATTACTTAATAACTATTTTGATTTTTTATAAGCAGCCAAAATATCTGTAATCATCTCTGATGAGTCAGGTGTGTGACTCAGCTTGTTAATATCCATTTTGGCGGGGAAAGTATGAGCAGAAAATAATGACATTAGGGTTTGTACCTGAGAAGAATGCAGATTTAAATCTTGACCCTCCTCTTAGCTGTGTGATCTTGACTCATTACTGAGCATTTCTGAGATCGTGTTTCTCTTGTCTGGAAAATGGAATTTAAGAGAACCTACCACACAGGGCTGTTGTCAAGATCAAATATGATAATGCTTGTAAAGCATTAGCTGTTGTCAGTAGTAGTAGGTACTTTTATAATTTTAAAGCAGTTTTCAAAATGGAAATACAAAATATTTTGAGTGATGACAATATCATAGGGATAAGTGTCCAGTTATCTACAATATAACTAGTCAGTTCATACAAGCACTAATCTCATAATATTCAATAGAAAGAGGATGTTTCCATCAGGATAGGCTGTTATCTCCTGAACCAAATAATCTTCCAAGGCTCGAAGGCTTGCAACGGTAGAGATTTACTTCTTATTCACATAACTTGCCCACCAGAAGTTCCACGGTGCGTCTATCCCAGGGCCCCGTTGTGGAGCAGATTCTATCTAGAACATAGCTGGGCATCAGGTCAGAAGGGAAAGAAATGCATGACAAACCACACGCTGTCTTCTGCCTAGTAGCAACACATATTGCTTCCACTCACACGTCACTGGCCAGAGCAAAGCCACATGGCCAGGCTATATATTCATGGGGTATAATCCCACCTCCATTATGGTTTACAAATCCCAATTTGTGAACCATAATGCAATCTACCTTAGTCGATGGGAGCTGCTCTCTGCAGAGACTGTCCTAAGTAATGAAATGTGACTATGGAGCTGAAATACTCAAGTCTAATCAAAATGACCAGGTGAGAAAAAAAAAACAAAAGAGTCCTCAGAGGACATAGAATAAAAGCCAAAACCAAATCAAAATGGTCCCAACTAGGCAAATGTGAAAGAAGTTGTTTAGTAAAAAGACCATAGTCTGCATGGAGGCTAGAAAAGGGGGGCGGGGTAGGGCAGTGTAAACCATGAATGTCACCATCACTGCTCGGGAGAGAAGGTTCTTAATCATTTGGCAAGAGTTATCTTGGTGTGCTTGGCAGGCACGTTTTTGCCGTGGTGGTATCTGTAAGTGGGGTCATAATAATACATACCTCTCAGAGTGTTCATGGGAATCATTAAGTGAAATAATGATTGTGATGTGCTTAACACAGTGCTTAGTTCATGTGCTCATTAAATGCTAGCTGATAGGGATAGAGATAGAGACACAGACATAGATATATTTCCCATCGTATTTGGGGTCTGGACCCTGCAAGACTGTGAGCCTCTGTCCCCAGCTGACCCTGGGGCTGCCTTCTGTCACAAGGTGGCCTGGCCTGGAGCCCTGACCTCTATATTGTGCTTTAACATTTGCAAAGTACATTCTCATCCATTTCATTCCCATTTAATCCCTACAAGTCCACACAGCTTGTAAGTGCAAAGTCCCCCAGCCTGTAAGTGCAAAGTCCCCCAGCCTGTAAGTGGCAGAGCCAAACTCCAATGCTGATTTCATCTGAGGCCTTTGGGCTCCAAATTCTGTGCTCTTTCTCTGAGGAAATTCTGCCACAGCCTTTGATCTCTGTCACCCTCTCTCTCTGCCATAGTTACTTCAAAGGGACAATAGTTGAAAAATAAGGATACTCAGCCATCCTATTTTTCATTCAGGGTGTGCATCTCCCTCTCAACACTCCAGTGTGTCTGACCCAAGATGTGACTGGCTTTGGGTGGTTTGGGTCCCAGTTCTGGGCTCCATATGCCCTGGCACAGAAGGTTGGGCCTGCTTCTCATTGTAACAAGGTTGCACTAATTAGCTGCATTTGATTTTGCATATGGAGAGTAAATGCAAATGAATGCAAAGCAGTATGCAAATCAGCAACATCCTGGCTCCCCAAAAGAAAGAGCCTGCAATACTGATGTCATGACAATGTGTATTAATAGTTCGTCCCACCAAGACATGCTGTTTTTTCAAAAGGGGCAGGCATTCGGGTTTTTCTTTTGGGGAGGAACAGTAGTGACTTTATACTGAATTCCAAGTTTATGATCCTTGACGAGAAGTCTATTGGCCACAGTGCTATGTTCTCTATAGAAGATTCTTGTAGGCGATGGGGTTTGTTGGAAAGAGGCACAGGCTTGGGAATTGAGCCATATACCTTGTGATTCAAAGTCCTGTTCTTTGCCTGGTCTGAGACCTGGGTCTCAGTCTCCCCAGCGGTACAATGGGGTTAACCAACCTACTACCTACAGAGCTGTCGGTGAGGACAAAATGAGACAAGAGGCGCCTGACACACAGTAGGTGCTCAGTAAGTGCACATTCCCTTCTTCACACTCACCCCTTCCTCCTTCGGAAGACTGGCAAATAGAAGGAAAGAGGGCTCGTCTTCTAATCCTTGCTTGCCCTGCATTGCTTGCCATCCCATTTCATGATCTTTCTAGTACAAAACTGCATCACAGACCAGTCATTCTTAACAAAGGCCCTATGACCTCTTAGAGTCCTCCAAACTCCTCTTAGAGTCCTCCCCCAAAGTACCATCTCCTGAAAACAATAGCAGCTATTCTTACAAAGCTGGTGAATTCCTCCACTTTCTAGATCTAGTTCAAGCATCGCTGTATCCTGGTAGCCTTTCATGGGGTCCCTGAGAGACTTGGGGCTCCCGTCTGTGCCCCCAGAATGCCCCGTGTCCCCCTCCAAGGCTATGTTCTGTTATTGCAGCTTGCTTACCTTTTACCCTAAATACACTGGTTGTTTCCCATGATGGGGACTATTTCTGAATCAGCTTTGCATCCTTAGCCCATGGAACGGCCTGGCAAAGAGAAGATGCACAGTATGTGTGGGAGGGAGAGGGAGAGGGAAGGCGCGAGGGAGGAAGGATAAAAGGAAAGAAGTATCACCACATATTTAGCTGGAGCCAAGCACACACACATGCAGTTACTCCTAACGAAATCCTGATTAAAATCAGACAAATTCTGGAAATGCATGAACACCTGAGCTTGAGTTCCCTGCCACCAAGTCCCATCCCAGAGCAAAACGAGGCCACAGGGACACAAATCTGGTCTCAGGCAAAGGCCTCACTGCCACGCAGGCAGTGTGGCGATAGAGGGGCTTCTGTTTAGGGCACCGAGCCTCCCAAACCAACCTCATCCACTCAGCTGAGCATCTGAACGTTCTCACTATATGTTAAGGATTCATATTCTGTAACTGGACCCTCCAGCCGGATGCAAAATAAGTGGTGGCTCTTGATCAAAGTGCCTGAGGCCCACCCATGGGGAGCGTGCACGTGCACACACGCACACACTATTGCCATGTGCACACGTAGGGGTGCTTATATGTACACAGACCTACCTTCATACTATACATGTGTACGTGCACGCAGACTGTCGTGTGTATGCACAGACTCACCTTCATACTATCCATTCACAGACACATGACGCACGCACACAGACACAGGCACATGTAGGTGTGCTCATGTGTGTGCACAGAGCCACCTTCACACTGTACAAACACACTCAGAGGCACGTATTTAGAGCTCCTTACAGGCAAGACACACGGTCTGAGACTAGCTTTATCTTCCTCTTTGGTTCCAAACATGCAGGCACCACTCTTGATGGTCACTGGCATTTCTGAAACTCCCCAGAAACTACAAAGGCAGCCCCAGAGCACCCCACCTGCTCTACCTGCCCAAGCCCATGGCTTTCGGCCTCTTAGGGCTCCACCCCCAGGAGGCCCCCGGCCCTCCTTTGAAGGCTGTTAATAAATAAACTTCAGGGCCAAAAGGCAGAGGTGTCAGCTGAGTGACTAACAGGAAGGAATCTATTTGCCACCCTCGCCAGCATTTTTTCATGATGGCTCTGGGGAGGCTGAGTCTCACTTTGCAAGTGAAGAAACTGAGAGATGAAGTGAGACGCCTGGGGCCACCAGGCCCGCCTTGCTCCCCGGCTCTGAGCTCTTTGCAAAATGAGCTCTTAGGAAGACAACAATGCAAAGATCTAGGGTGAAATTTCTCAGCCCCAGAGGCTTCTGAGAACCTCTCCACAGGAGCATCAGGGAGGACACGCACTGCCCTCCCCTGCGGGGAGGATAAAGGCTATCATTCCCGCCCCCCCC